>NC_035435.2:169626350-169921100 GCF_002127325.2 Helianthus annuus
TAGCTCCTAGCAAAGCAACTAGAAATTTCACATAAACATCAAATTAAAACAAAAACATAACTAATATACATAACTGCAAAAATAAAAATAAAAACATCAAAAATGAAAAACTGATGGCTTTCAAGATCACATTCAACACAATGTAAACTTGCACATGCAAATTAGCGATAATACCAATACCAAATTTATGAAAAAGCTGGAGTACCGTACCGAATCTATCAGTTTGATACCAGTTCGATAACGGTACTCGTTACCAAATGCTCACTTTATAATTTAGGGATGAGCACGGTACCCGTTCGGTACCGAACCGGTACCGAAAGTACCGATACCGAAAAACGGGGAAAAGTGGTACCGGTACTAGTACCGAATACACCGGTTCGGTACCGGTACTTACCGGTGTTTTACCCGTAAATACTGGTACCGTACCGGTACCGAAAAACGAAGAAAATGGGAACCGGTACCGAATATACCCGGTACGGTTAGGTACCGGTACCAAATGCTCATCCCTACTTTATATGGTATTGGTACCGAACCGGTACGAATTGTACTGATAACATTTTTTTTGGAAAAGTGGGTGCCGAATTAGGGCTGTTCAAAAAGCTCGCTCGATATGGCTCGGTTTGAAACTGAGCCGAGCCGGCTCAGCTTGGTTAGAAAGTGAGCCTAGCTCCGCTCAGCGTAACGGGCCAGATTTGCTCAGTTTGCCTCGCTTGTTAGCTCAGCTCGGCTTAACTTGGATTGTATTACTTTTAATATACTTTATTTTGTATACATTATAATATATCGAAAAAATGATTATTATTTACATGTATTTAGAAGTGTAATTTGTTATCTATAGCATTTGAATCTTGATTACCATGCTAATGAACTTATATTGTATTTCGTTGAAATTTAGAACTTATTTTATGTTGTTAAACTTGATTTTGGCTTGTAATGCATTAGGTTAAGCTTATTTTTAATACAACAAGCATCACAAAACCCTAATTACGCATCGATTTCACTCGAGAATGGGATAAATTTATTCAGTTAAATCTAACATTAATATGATCAAATATATATAACAAACAGAAAATAAATTGTGAGATATATCGATCTGTTACTTGTTATGGTTGAAATTGTAGAAAAAACATACCTGCAAACGGACAAGAGTTGCTCCGGCGCGATTCAGTTGAAGAAGAGGACAGTAAACCCTAATTTTGGTGCAGCTCTGTTATATACTCGAGCAGGCATAAGTGGGCTGGGCTTATGTTCAATGAGATATGGGGGTTTCTTTTTATTGGGCTAAAAAAATTTAAAGTTCATTGGATTTTAATAATTTCTAAGTTCCCAATTGTTTTTCATTGGCCACAATAGTTCTAAGTTGATAAATAATTATTGGCAGTGTCAACTATTAGGCCGGAGGGCGTGTAGGGCGCCACCCCCGCCACCTCACCATTGATAGCGCCGAAGGAGCGCCACCACCCATACCTGGCAATTTAAAGGGGGGTGCCATAGTTAACTCACCAGCATGGTAACAGGCGTTTTTTGCTTGATCGAGCTAAGTTGGTCAAGATAAGGGGCCGTCATAGGCATTGAGGGGGCTTTATCCCACACCCTGCAAGTTAAGGGTATGCGTGATAAAGCTCCTTGGCTGACGTGGATCTGAAGTGGCGTGATAAAACCCCTAGGGGCTTTATCCCACACCCTCCAGCCTTAACATATTGGCCTCCAATGAACCCTGACTAACAGAATCCTAACGCCATTAGTCTCCAGTCGTCGGAAAAACGTTTTTGGCCGGAAAATTCAACTTTTTCGTCCCAACCTGATCGTAACCTTATTACGGATCTTCAGAAACACATTTTCTAGTAAAAGCCCGAATTATTGAGGTCGCCGGAAAACTTTTTTTTTGCTAGAAAACTTCTTTTTGGCCGGAATACTCAACATTTTCATCCCAAACCTCTTTATAATCTTATATCGGACCTTTATGAACCTTTTTCTGGCAAAAAAAAACGGTTTTCTGACGACCAGAGACTAATGACATTAGGCTAGTTCTGTTAGTCAGGGTCAATTGGAGGCCAATATATTATAGTTAGGACTGTCAGTGGTTATTTTTGAAGGTGAAATTGTTGGCGGCCAATAACGAACAGTTGAGATTATTAAAATCCAATATTTCAAGTTTAAAACGTAAAAGTCTTCTTTTTTTTTTTTTTTAATTTTGTCAGTCTCCTAGTCTAAGTGACTAAATCAGTGTCCGCATATGTCGATCGCTTCGTATACTGATATATCTTAGTTTTCAAATTTTTAGGATCGATTTAGTTGATGATAGTTTAATTAGTTCGTTTAATCGTTTATCACCCACGGTTCTGGACGAGAGCCGATTCAAGCCAGTCAGCTTATACACTCAATCAGGTATTGAATCAAATAGAAAACAAACATGTTAAATCGCAAGCGTGAAACTATGAATGAGATGGAAAGTGATGATACTGGTTCGGTTTGATCATTTCTACACATATAACCACAATCGAACCATAAAACCAGGTTATAATAATAAACCATAGCCGAACTATAGGTTTTTCAATTGGTTTTTCTACTCGCCTTTAGCATTCAGCCTTCGGGTCTCTAAATCATTACTTTAACACCTTCTACGAACCATATATCATTCGTGAATAAGTTGTTGTATGTTAGGTTTACAAGGAATTTGATCTTAATACCATTCATACGTTATAAACACTTCAGTTGTGGAAGACATAAGAAAATGAGATACCAAAAGACTTCTTCGTGCGGTCGCGCCCCTCCACGCCCCACTGGTATGGTGACACACCCCCAAAAAGACTCATATCGGCAAGTTCTGCAAAAGGGGTGCCACGTCGGCGATGATGTGGCCACGAGCATGGATAGGTCTAACACCCACCGCACTAAGTCTAATATATAATTGTATAAATTGTGATTTGTATATTATCTAAATTGATTTACAAAAGATAAGTCTTATATAAGTTATAAAAATAACAAAGATGGGTTGATTCGATAACAAGTCGAAGCCCAATCGAGTTAACCGAACATTATACGTTTCCTTCTATTTTCTTAAATATAATCAAAAGCAATAAACTTTTTCATCAGTAATATAATTATAAATCGGGAATAAAACAATTTAAGAGGTATGCACTGAAAATATACCTTTGGAGTTTGGACGATATTCTAACCGATTAACCCATTCGACCTGTTTCCATAAGAACCTAACCTTTAATTTGACCAACTATTTGTGCATCAAACACAATAAGAACTCATTTGGAAGATCAAACAAGCATTCCTCCTGGTTATCAGCTGATAATTAAGGACACTTATTTTTAAAACACTGTTCTGTTATATGATCATATCCTCTCATAATACTTTTTCTCAAAAAACTAACCTGTCAGCGACAGTAGTATATCTTTACACAAATGCTACTACACCCGTGCTAAAATCAAACATCGCAGAGCCGGGCTATAAAATATAGGAAATAAACCCGATTCTCAAAAGTTCACCAGCCAGTTGAACTCAGAAATCACTGCCAATGGAAGAATAGTTCTCCATCTATCGACTTTAAATAAGTTCTCTGCAAGAAAACAACAGAAAATATGTGATTCGAGCTCAGACCGTTTCCAAAAGAGGAAACGTTTCAACTTTCATGGGAAGGTTACAAGTAGAATTAGCGCAGTGTTTAACAGTCTTTCAACAACATATTGACTAATGGCAGATAGATTTTGTCACGTTCAAGAGCCATGAACCCTATGAAAGAAGTAAAAAATATAGAAACAGAGAATAAAATTGCAGGCAGATAGAAAGTCGGAACACTTAATGTTCACTCTTCAAAATCCATTTTTTTCATTTTAATATTGCATCGAATAATTTTTTTTTGAAAATTACTCCTTCCAATGGACTGAATATTTCTCTGTTTGTTATCTAAATAAAATAATAAAAATGGGAAAGCCTTTTCAGATAGTTGAATTTCTTTACTATGTTTGAACATTTGGATGGTATTAAATGTCATTTACTCAAATTGCCTCATGAATAAACTGAACTAGAACCCACCAGCAGGGGTGGACCCGGTGCATGAGCACTAGGGTCAACTGGTCAAGTGACCCCATAGGTTTTTGAACGATGAGTCGATGACCCCTAAAACAATTTGCATGATAATAAATATCCGGGGACCTATCCCTATAGACATATACGTAGACTGAAAAGTTTCGACGAAAACAAAACTTTTGCATCATAAGTGAGATTCAAAAAAGATCCAACCAAAAGAAAATCAAAATTCAGAAACAAATCGATCTATTGGAAATATAAAATATCAGAGTTAATAAAGAACGGAACGAGATCTAACCTTCATGCTATTCCCAAACTTTCAAGTTTGTCACAGTGAGGGGTTGGCAAGTTTCTGCTCCATGAGCGCCTCTGCATTTCCACATGGCAATAACGCCACAGCATATTTTTGTAATCTTTGAACACACTATTTTCAATATTAACTCTTGCAGGCGAACCAAGTGGATACTTCTGATCAAAATCAGATGATTTCACGTAAAACTCCACTCCATATTCCTTGGTCATCTTAGAAAACTGATAAGTATAGTTCCTTTGTAATGAATATTCAGGCTCTGAAAACGGGAGACACGCGAGCAATACGATAAGCAAAAACGGTAAAAGTTGAAGAAGTAACATCATATTAGGATTGGTCCCACCACCGCCACCATCACCAGTATGCTGACCACCTGCTGCCGCCCGTCTGGTTCTGTACACATGAGCTGTACGAAACATATCACCCTGACCAAAAAACGACCTAAAGATTTCATCAGCATCAAAATCATCCTCAAACATATTGTGTCCTGTTCTTCTTCTTCGTCTCATATGATTATACTGCTGACCGTACTCGTCTCCCTCGACGAAACCTGTTTGATCATACTGTCTTCTTGAGTTATCATCACTCAGACACTTAAACGCCTTGCCAACTTTCTTAAAAGCTTCCTCGGATCCAGGAGCTTTGTTCTTATCAGGATGAACTTTCAACGACAGCTTCCTGTAAGCCTTCTTAACCTCCTCAACAGAACAACTTTTACCAACACCCAAAATCTCATAATAATCCGTGCTACTTTTGATTTTACGAACCACTTGAACGTGTTCTTCGGTATAACTCGGCTCTCCTTTCACACCTTCATCCTGCTTGGGATCTACACGGTTACTTGCAACATTATTTCTACCATCCGATGGACTCGGATTCGCGGAATCAAGATTTTTACACGCCGCCAAAAGATCATCTACAGATAAATTATGATTTAACCGTTGTGCAATGCCAATAAACTTCAGCGCACGCTCCTTGTTGCCAGATGCAATCGCCTCTTTCGCAATGCCGATGCATTTCATTGCCTCATCCTTATTACCGTCCATAATTATTGTACAAAGTACAAACTCAGCTCAACACTGAAGTTGCTCAACGGTCAACACATTAACCAATCACATTCACCAACTACCAAAAGCAACGCTAAAAAACAGAAAAAATATCTCAAAATTAGGGTTTCGCGAACAATCAGATAAATTCAAGCTAAGGACATGAAATTAGGTTATCAATTATCATCAAAGCCTTCATCTATCTATATAATTCGAGTATTATACTATAAATCTGTAAATTAGACAAATGAAACAAGTATACAAGCATAAAAGGATCAGGCGATAAGTGATAAACTGCACAGACGATGTATCCTAGGGTTTCACAGATTCGTAAACCGTAATTCACAACAACTGAAACACAAATCATAACTACTCGACGATTAAAATCAGGCGAATGAAGAACAACATGTTCGATGATTAATTGAAACTATGCAGGTTGATTAATGGTTTTATATAATTATAGAAGCAATCTAGAACTTGAAATTAACGAATGTTTGAATAGATCGATAGTGAGGCGAGATTAACTAACCTTACAAGCGATCGGATGATTGAAGAACTATTTGAGGTCTCTGTGATCTACATACATACATACAGTGGAAATAGTGATTTTGTCATCCACATTCCACAGTCATTCAACCGACGAGTAAAGTAACACAACGGCTTGGCTGGCTTCTTTCATCGGCTTGATTTTGTGTATCGTTCTGGTCCCTGTGGTTTATTTGGTTGCCGGGTTTAGCCCCTCCTAGGAATTATAGCCTGGACCTTTTTTAGGTTCTACACGTTATATTATATCATGGTTGTAGAACTCGTTTAGCGCTAGTCGGCCGGTGAAGTGGGACTATCGATTAATTGGATTAGACTTTTTATATATAACTTTAAGTTTTAAACATATATACACATATTTTTTTAAGTAGAACAAGTTTTAACCGGAATCTGACAGGTTTTGGCAAGAATCTGCGATTTTTCTGATTTTTGCCGATTTTTGTTCCGATTTTTAGTCGGCCGACTAGCGATTAATGAATTGATCAACGAAAAATTAACGAGTAAAGGGCCGACTAGCGATTAATCGGTGATTTTTACAACACTGCATTATATACCTATATTAATGTATAACATAACCGAGAAACAATGAAATAACGGTAATGCGATAACGCCGTCAAACGAACTTTCGTTTTACAACTTCAGTACAGAAATATCTAGAGAGAAAAAAAAGCAAGAAAGAGACAGTAGAGTGATGGTCTGTTGGAAGAGGACCCAGCCATGACCTCCGGCCGGTCTCCTCACTTAGCCGGTGATGATGGTGGTGGTCTCGTTTGTGGAACAGTAAGGTTTTAGAAATCTCATTTTTTTTCTTAATATTTTCTTTTCAGTTTGCTAGATGCCTAGATATATTTCAGGCATACAAAACAGAGATGACTTTAATTGTTATTTTAAAGCATTTTTTATACAAAACAAAGATGACTTTAATTGTAACAATCGGGGGTGTGAATCAATCGAGCCAATTAAGCTACAACTTGTTTCAAATTTTATGTTTAAAGCTTAAGCTCGATTCATAGTAATTTTATATGCTCTAGAACCTCTCAGGTTTATCTTGTTTATTTTTGTGATTTGTTTAAATGTTTTATGTGTGTATTACCTTTAATTATATAAAAAAACTAATATATATTGTTTAGTTGTTTTATCATAACAATATTTTTTTCTATTCTTATACTTAATAAATTATTAAATTCATATAAGTAATAGGGTCAGTTACCTCACAAGTCTATTTAAACTCGATATATATGAAACATGGAGTTGAGATCAATAATTAAAGAACTCTAATATAGGCACAGACTTGTAATTTATGTCCTGCTAACAATACCTTGGGTTGGGCAATTACATGAATTTAGTTTATTTATTAAACATGAAATGGTCACGCCATACACACACCATTGACTGTTTACGGTCTGTACACCATTGACTAGGGCTGTAAACGAACCGAACGTTCAGCGAACAGTTCGTGAACTGTTCAGCGGGTAGTTCGTTTATGTTCGTTCGTTTAATAAACGAACGAACATGAACAAGAAATTTCGTTCGATTAGTTAAATGAACGAACATGAACAGAGGTCTCGTTCGTTCGATTGTGTTCGTGAACGTTCGGTAAGGTGTTCGTAAACGTGTTCGTGAACATGTTCATGAACATTCATTAATTTGCGTTCGTTTGTGTTTTAATTGAAGATCTTTGTACTTTTTTATATTTTATTTATACTTTTTATATTATTAAACTTTTATTTATTTTATTACCCTAACAATTAAACTAGGAAACCCACTTTCACCTTATTTATGCATCATTTCCCTTTCATTTCTCATTATTTACATCGGTGAATACGATCGACCTCTGTTCCACAATAAGGGATTCAAGTTTGAGTGCTACTCTCTGGGCCATCTATCTTTATCCTTCGTCGCGTTCGCCAAATTTATTTGTGTTTGTTTGTGTTCGTGAACCGTTCGCGAACACGCTCATTTCCTTAATGAACGAACACGAACATAAAATCTCGTTCGGTAAGTGTTCATGAACCGTTCGTGAACACATTTATTTCCTTAATGAACGAACACGAACAAGGCCTTGTTCGTGTTCGTTCGGTTCGTTTACAGCCCTACCATTGACTGTTTACTATACATTTTTATATAGTTAGGGGTGTGTTTGGGTTGGTTTTGGCCCAAAGCCATAATCATAACCAAGATGTTGGTCAATAGATAACCTCGATTGATTATGGAGGTTTTGAATAATCAGTTTGAAGGTTATAGCGTGCCGATTAACCGTGAATTTGGGCCTCGCTAAGAATAGCTTAAAACCATATAATTGAGCATAATTTGAGTTTAAAGTTAAACCACAAAATAAATTGTTATTACATATTTCTATAAGATAGTATATTACATCTATATCTATATATATATATATATTAATAAATGAGATGATTTGGGTCATTTGTCTTTGAATGGTGGAGCCATTTTGCTTATGTGGCATCCATTGGTTTAGTGAACCTTGATTTTGGGAGGGAATCATTCTAAATACACACAATCTTCTTTGCACGCGGGATCCGAAACAATTAGGTCGGACTTTTGGATCATCCACCTCCTAAAATGGATCTTATATATTATTTTGCAAAACCCTAGGAGCCTTCATCTGCATTCTTTCTCATCTCCATCATCAGCAGCAGGTTTTGCAAAACCACGATCCTCCTTCTTCTTCGTTGTTCTACGATTCAAACTCTACAATCGACGGTATGTATTAATCATTTTGGTATATGTTATTTTGATTCTCAATTTCATCCATCTTTGATCGTTTTTTCCTTTTTTATTAATGATGTTTATGTGACAACTCACTCAAAACCAGGTATCCGTACGACCTAATTAACTATTAATTATTGCTTAATTACTGTGCTTTACTGAGTTTGCTGATAAACTGCTACTTGATTTCTGATAACTGTACATGTCTGCATCATACTTTGATTTCCGTCACTACATTACTTAATTACTGAACTTTAGTGACAAATATGATGCACAAAAGCACAGTAGCATTTGAACGGATAACCTATTGAACATGCTGATATAGCCAGCATCAGGCAAACACTGCCTCTAAAGGCCTGTATGAGCCAGAATTATTTTACTACACCCATAGTGTGTGTAGGTATACAAGGGTTGTATGATTACGTCTCTAGGGATAAGATATAGAGATTTGGATGTGCCTAAAACATACTTTAAGCACGAAACACAGCACTTTTATCAACATACTAGCTTCTAGCTAATTAATAAAGTGCCAAAACATGAGAAATTATTCCTGACACTTTGCAGAATAAATTGTGTCGCTAAAAGTATTATTTATGACGCTTAAAAGATTACTTAAGCACTTTAACGGATTACTATCCAACCGAACAACCGGACAATACCCGGAGCATAAAAATATTGCCATAAATATTATTGGCATTTTTCTGAGCCAGTTAGGGTCCCTGATTACCCTAACACCCGCATTATAACGCATTAAACAACTAACGGGGTTAAACCCTAAACTTAACCGACTTAACTTAACTAAACTGTAACTGAACAATCGAGATCCAACCGGGTGGTCCCACCACCCTAATGAAATCGGCCAAGATGATGGGACAAGGGGGGGTACACTTTTATTATATTATATTGGGTTTGTGGATATCTAGAACAAGAAACCGTTGGGCGATAACGAAAATTTTCTCTATAAATACACACACTCACACATAGAACACACACACTCATCAACTCACTCTCTCTCTCCCTCTTGTGCTCCCTCACGGCCGTAGCCACCCACCACCATCCATCCATTTTTCGGTTCGTGTCTCTCCATTCCAAGCATATACTAGTGACGGGGATCACCTACAACGGAGCTTGGAGCAAACGGAAGCTAAAGGACCACGTGCATTTGCTTTTATCCACGCCATTTTCGACTAGATTCTTCCCTAGCCCCGAGCTAGAGGTATAACATTTAAAACTCGTTTTTAATCATATCTAAAGTGGTTAAAAGGATTTTTAACGGTTAAAAGTCGGTAACCCATCTTTTGAATCTTTAAAGTCTACTAAAACTCGAATATCGTTGGATAAAAGGTCATGTCGCGTGTAAAAGTCGTAGTATTCGAATATGTTGATTATTGAGGCCCGATCTACGTTGTGGTGGCTCTTATCATCGTTTAACCCGACTTTGTTAAGATCCCGAATCTTGACATACACTTGTTTCTAGCGGTACGAGGGTTAAAAGGTGAAACTCCACCACACGGGAAACATGAACTTGTGTAAAAGTGTTTTGACGCGGGAAATAGTATTTAAAACGAGCCGATTTACGTATGTACAAGTGGTATATTCGTAGAACCGGGTGTTGAGAAAATCATGTTTTATAAAAGTGGATAACATGTTAATAAAAGATGATTTATATGAACTACAAGTGTAAAAACACTTGTGAAACGAAAGATCCGACAAAATAATCATTTTTATAAAAGTTGTCGGGAAGTTGTAAAGGAGGATTTGTGATAAAAACTGGGTTTTTACAAGACTAAATCATTTTACACATAGATCCATTGATTATAACGAGATCTACACCGTAGTTTTTAGAAAAACTACAAGTTCATGAAATGATGCGATTTTACATACTTATCGACAAGATTAATGTGTTGGAAATTGATTGATTGAAATAAAAGGAGTGTTGAAATGATTTTGTAAAAGAAAATGATACGCTTGAAAGCGTGGCCACCTCCAGTTACAGGGGAAACTCTGGCGAAATTTTTCTAAAATTTAACACTTAGAATTATTCACAAGTGTTAGAGTTATTTTTGGAAATATTTACAAAACATATTTCGCCATGACTTTATTTATTAAATAATCGGAGGTGGGATTTTCACAAAACTAAACGTGATAAATATATATTCGGTAAATATATTTTGTCACCACACTGTTTATGATTATTTTGTGAAGATGTATAAATATTATTTTCAGAGTAAAAATAATATTTACAAACCTTGTCGAACCTGAAATAATACAAACGCTTATACGACAAGAATATAAGTTACAACGGTAATTATCATTACCACTTAATCGCCAAAACATAACTTACGCTTTATTCGGAAATATTCATAAACGCATGTGTTGTCAATATATTATTTTGGGAAAGTATTACGTGGAAAAGGAAATATATTATTTTTGAGAAAAATAATTATATTTTTGGAATAAGAAATAAAATGTATTAAGTGGGACTTAATAAAATGATATAATTACACATGTATTAATTCCCCCATCCTTGGGAAGGAAAATACGTTATCAAGTATATACACGGAGCGGTTGTCTAACCGTTTCCTGAAAATATAAACTATGAAGCTAAAGCATGGCCATCCGTCTAATAGAATTAGCACATGTAGGTCGTTGCGCAGCACTTGGATATTTGGATTACTTGATATTGTGACGCATTCACTGTGAGTTCATGTCCCCCTTTTCTCTTGACTGTTTTCAGTTTTCTAAACTGCGGGGGTGAAATACATGTTACAATGATTATGATTACTTTATACATGGTATGGTTAGCGTAAGGAGGGTTACTTTTAGATCATGTGAATGGGTAGGCGGAAACTTGAGGTCATTAATCCTCAGGGTGGGGACCAAGGGGCAGGAGCGGTAGATCTATTTGGGTGTAGCGAGCCCAGTCCCAGGTCCAGCATAACGGACCTTGGGATGACTTTGTTCCCGACGCATAAATTTGCTAGGTTTGAGCCTTCCTACTTGCATTTACACATATCAATGGCCTTGCAAACCGTTGGTGATCTCTTTTTCCTTATTTGCTGCATACCAGGGTTTTTGATAAAGATAAAGGTTTAATTACTCATTTTTCGCATGAACTCGCTCAACATTATTGTTGATTTTTCAACTTACATGTATTTCAGGAAATTAACGATCTGGCGCGGTATGGCTTGTTTTCCGCTGCATTAGGCCCGAGGTCATCCAGGGTTCGAGGCTTGTGACTCTTTCCTGGACAAGTCACAGTCCTTGAATCATGTTTACTTTAAGTTTGCATTTGTAATGTTTAGACAAGTTATGGTTGTCGGGTGTTAACCCGTTAAGACAATGTTTTACTATTTTATTATCAATGGATGATCTTGCATATTTTTAATTCATATAGCTTTGTTATGATTAAGCTATGGTATTAAGAAGTCACACCAAAATAACCACGCTTCCGCAAAGCCAGGGTGTGACAGCTTGGTATCAGAGCTCTGATCATAGCGAACTAGGATTCCTTCTCGAGTCTAGACTATGATCACTAGGGCTCTCACGAAAACATTTTTCCTGCATACCACTTAAGTCCAGATCCAAAACGTTTTTATAAACAAATGTTGAGCATATTTTATTTATTATTTTTAGGCTCAGTCTGGGAGGCTGAGGCTCGGTCTGGGAGACTGAGGCTCGGTCTGGGAGGCCGAGGCTCGATCTAATGGATCGAGGTAGTTGTCTAGTGGGACTAGGGAGTCAGTCTGAGAGGCTGGGAAAGTTTGCTAGTGGGACTAGGGAGTCAGTCTGGGTGGCTGGGAGAATTTGCTAGTGGGACTAGGGAGTCAGTCTGGGAGGCTGGGAAAGTTTGCTAGTGGGACTAGGAAGTCAGTCTGGGAGGCTGGGAAAGTTGGCTAGTGGGACTAGGAAGGACAGTCTGGGAGGCTGGGAGGCTAGTGGGACTAGGTGGATTATGTGATTATTATTTGGTAACTTATGTGATTACCTGCTTTACTGATTATTTGTGCATACTTGTGATTGTGATACAGACACATGGATACATCAGACACCGGAGACTCAGATACCACTGGACCTCTACCCATAGTGTCGGATGACATTGTGTCATCGGAGCATGAGGTGCATACCTCAGACTACACGAGCACGGACGATGATGACTCCTTGCCCTTCGCTTTACCCGAGGGTGCCTATGAGCCTATTGATGGCGATCCTGCTGAGTATCTTCCCCTTGTTGTGATTCCAGCTCCGATTCCTCTTGCTTCTTATCCAGCACACGAGCTATTACTAGACGCCGAGGCTGACGGCGACATTGATCTCTACGAGGACGAGCCTTTTGAGGACGAGGATCCTGATGCAGCCCCTTTACCCGCTGGCGGTCTCTTGATGATTGCTGATGCCCCAGCTGGAGACTCGCCCGTCCACTCACCAGTCCCAGACTCTTTTGAGTCTGTGGCTTCTGCTCCGTCTCACGAGGTGAGCATTCAGCATTTTGTTCATGACTCGGACCCTGATCAGGCATCTTCTGCCGCCCCCATTCCGAGCCTTGTATTTGAGCACGACGTTATTGAGGACTCCGATCCCGTTTTTCCTCCAGGATTTGATCCTGACCGCGACATTGAGTATATTCCTATGGACCATCATATGGAGGACCCTGTTGATCCCGTCGATCCTATCGGTCCCATTGATCCAGACTTTGATTTTGATATGGCGTTTGACGACCCGGAGCCTGCCGTAGCCCCAGAGCAGGCAGCTGCTTTCGATCCTGTACATGAGCATGACTTGGTGCATGATGATGTTCCTGTCGATCCTGTTTTGGCTGACCCGCCAGTTGGCGATCTTCCTGTTGATGACGTCCCTTTGTTAGCTGATGATCATGCTGTTGATCCTTTTGTTGACCCACCTTTGATTGCTGACGTCCCTGTTGACCACCATGTCGATCATGTTGATCCTGTCATTGCTCCTTTTGATCCTGTACCCATTGAGCCTGAGCACGCTTTATTTGCAGAGCATATGGATCCGCCTGATGAGGAGGCTCAGCACGGTTGGATACCGGCTGACGAGGATGTTCCACCGCTTCCACCACATCACACTGAGGCACATCATACTGAATTTACGTTTCAGATCCCACCGTTTGTACCTCCAGCAGGGCCTGGAGAGGGCTCTTCAGCCCACCCCTTTGGGCACATCCCGATGCCTATGCCCTTCATGCCTCAGATGACACCTGTTCCATCTTCTGTTCATGTAGCACCATTCGATCCCACCAGCATGACACTGCTTTGGTCATCTTCCTCACCGATGCCACCTACTGATCCATATCATCCATTCCATATGGGACATACCATTGAGGACGTCTTGATGTCCTTTGTCCATCAGCATGATTCCCATACACAGCGACTCCAGGAGCTCGAGAGAGCTCAGTTATCACTAGGTCCATATCTTGGTCAGACATCTTCATCTTTTCAGCCTTTTCGATCATTACCTCCTGACTTTGCTGCCCGACTTACGACTATGGAGCAGCAGATTGCATCTGTTATTCGCACTCAGCAGGCGATGGAGGAGGATTGGCTTCATTTACGCCGCTTACTCTACACTCACTTTCCCCCTCCTCCACCCCCATCCGCATAGGGCTCATTGGTACCATAGTGGTAGGCGATGGTGAGACGACCGCGATTGTGACTGCACAGCCTTTTGGAGACCATCTGACGATACTGATTTTTGTTGATATTTGTTGATGTACTGGATGTATGTGACACTGATGTGATATTGTTTTTGACAGGGGTGATGTAACCCCTATTTGATTTGTGATTGTATGATACAGTGACGTACTGATACCTTTACCACATTATGGTCTCGATATATATAACAATCGCCGTATTCTCACCATATCTGATTTACTTAATTGCTTATTTATGTTTTGTGACATGGGATGTTGTATGTATGATATTTGCAACATGGGATGTTGGGACATGGGATGTTGTGTGTGATATATATTGATAACATGAGATGTTATATGCTATTACTATTACTATATACGTATGTTTATTATGGCCTAATCGACGTACGCATCTTTAGAAGATGGCACCCAGACGTCAACCGCAGCCGATGCCCACTACTCCTGAAGAACTACAGCAAGTTATTGCTGCCGCCATTGCTCAATATGCTGCCTCGCAAGGAGGACCAAGCGGAAGTAGCTCGAACATCAACGGCAACCAAAATCCTCCTCATGGTAACCCTAAGTCATTAAGACATACCATGGCCTAAATGGATTCCTTTAGCAGATGCTAATGCCGTTCCTATGATGTGATGTATGTGCAGGGTGCACCTACAAACAATTTTTGGACTGTAAGCCCATAAACTTCGACGGCACAGGTGGTGCTGTTGCTTTCGTCCGCTGGGCAGAGAAGACCGAGTCCGTACTTCGCATGAGCAAGTGCGCTGTGGATCAGCAAGTCACTTACATCTCAGGGCTATTTGTGGATGGAGCCCTATCCTGGTGGAATCTACAGGTCCAGACCCTTGGCGAAGCCGCCGCTTACGCACTAACCTGGGCTGAATTGAAAGAGCTTATGCGTAAGAAGTACTGTTCTCGCGCGGAAATCCAGAGGTTAGAGACCGAGTTCTGGCACCTGAAGATGGAAGGTTCGAAGATAGCAGAGTATGTTCAGAGGTTCCACGATCTGTCGCATGTGGTACCCTATATGGTTACGCCTGAGTTCAAAAGGATTGAGCGCTTCATCTGGGGATTGGCTCCTCAGATAATCAGTATGGTGACTTCTTCCAAACCTGCAACCATCACAGAAGCCATTGATCTAAGTGTGGCTCTCACCGAAGAGGCGATTCGGTTGAACAAGTTCGATGAGATTGAACCCAAGAAAAAGGAGACTCATGTGGAGTCATCTGGTGGTAATAAGCGGAAGTTTTCGAGTTTCAAGCAAAGCACCGGGACGGTGGTTAAAAAGGGAGAGTCGAATGCGCCAGCTCATGATTCAGCTGGTGGTAGAAAGAAAGGGAAGGGATACATGGGTGCACAACCCAAGTGCAACTCATGCCAAAAGCATCACTCTGGTCGTTGTGGGTTGAAAGTTTGTGAAGCATGTGGAAAGGTTGGCCACCTGAAGGAGACTTGTTGGACCACTGCTGGCCGGGGAGGTCAAGGAGGATATGGGAATAGGAATAACCGTGGTGGTAATGGGAACCGCCCACAAGGAAATCAGGGAGGTGATGGAAACCGTGTTAATCATGCTAACCAAGCAGGCACAGTGAACCGAAACCAGGGAAACCACCAAGCTGGAAACAATGGTGGGAACGGGCAGAGGCCCGGATGTTTTAATTGTGGAGATCAAGGGCATTTCAAGAGGAATTGCCCAGAATTAAACCAGGCACGTGGAAGAGTTTTCAACATGGAGGCCAGGGAAGCGCGCCAGGATCCTAATGTTGTCACTGGTACGTTCCCTGTAAATCATCGCTATGCATCCGTTTTGTTTGATACTGGTGCCGATTATAGCTTCGTATCGCTAGAATTTAGAAACATGCTTGGTTTAGCCGCTAGTAAGTTAGATATTCCTTACTCGATCGAATTAGCAAATGGGAAGTTAGTGGAAGCCAATGAAGTGATTAGAGGTTGCGTAATCGAATTAGGAGAGCTTGAGTTTGCTCTCGATCTACTACCAGTCCAGTTGGGAAGCTTCGACGTGGTAGTAGGGATGGATTGGTTATCGAGCAACAAGGCGGAGATAGTTTGTCACGAGAAGATTATTCGTATCCCGACCGATGATGGTGAGACCATTGTTGTTCATGGGGAGAAGCGTGAGACGCCGTTAAGGATGATTAGCTGCCTGAAAGCAAGGAAGTGTTGAGGAAAGGATGTGTTGCTTTTCTAGCACATATTGTGGATAAGAAGGCTGCTGAGCCGAAGATCGAAGACATCCCTGTCGTGAGGGAATACCCAGAAGTCTTTCCAGAAGACTTGCCTGGCTTGCCACCTCAAAGGCAAGTGGAGTTTCGCATCGACTTAGTTCCGGGCGCTGCGCCTGTGGCTAAGGCACCTTATAGACTTGCTCCGTCTGAGATGCAAGAACTGTCGACGCAACTTCAAGAGTTGTTAGATAAGGGTTTTATCCGACCAAGCTTCTCGCCTTGGGGAGCTCCAGTTTTGTTTGTCAAGAAGAAGGATGGTAGTTTCCGTATGTGCATCGACTACAGAGAGTTGAACAAGCTGACGATCAAGAATAGGTATCCTTTGCCAAGGATTGATGATCTGTTCGACCAACTTCAAGGTTCAAGCTTTTACTCCAAGATCGATCTTCGATCTGGATACCATCAGCTACGGATACAAGAGGAGAGTATTCCGAAGACAGCCTTCAGAACTCGTTATGGGCATTACGAGTTTCTGGTTATGCCGTTTGGTTTGACAAACGCACCTGCAGTGTTCATGGATTTGATGAACCGAGTTTGTAAGCCGTACTTGGATAAGTTCGTGATCGTATTCATTGATGATATTCTGATTTATTCGAAGACGAAGGCTGAGCACGAGCAACATCTTAGAGCTATTTTAGAGTTGCTGAGAAAGGAGCAGTTGTATGCCAAGTTCTCTAAGTGCGAGTTTTGGCTAAGAGAAGTCCAATTTCTTGGACATGTGGTAAATGAAGGTGGGATTCATGTGGACCCGACCAAGATCGAAGCGATCAAAAATTGGGAAACGCCAAAAACGCCAACCGAGATTCGGCAATTCTTGGGTTTGGCTGGCTATTATCGAAGGTTCATTGAGGATTTTTCAAAGATTGCTCAACCGTTAACACTCCTCACGCAAAAGGATAAGAAGTTTGATTGGGGAATCAAACAGGGTGAAGCGTTTCAGACATTGAAAGATAAGCTTTGCAACGCGCCAATCTTAGCTCTACCAGAAGGCACTGACGATTTCGTGGTATACTGCGACGCATCGCGTCAAGGATTGAGTTGTGTGTTGATGCAACGTCAAAAGGTTATTGCCTACGCATCACGCCAACTGAAGGTGCATGAAAAGAACTATACCACGCATGATTTGGAGCTAGGCACAGTGGTCTTTGCTTTGAAGATCTGGAGACACTACCTTTATGGTACAAAGTGTACGATCTTTACAGATCACAAGAGCCTCCAGCATATATTCAACCAGAAGGAGTTGAATATGAGGCAAAGGCGATGGGTCGAGCTGCTAAACGACTACGACTGCGAAATCAAGTATCATCCAGGGAAGGCAAATGTGGTCGCCGATGCCCTAAGTCGTAAAGAGAGAATCAAGCCCATAAGGGTTAGGGCTATGGAAATGATTATTCAAACCGATCTTTCCTCACGCGTTCGTGCAGCACAGAAGGAAGCTCTCAAGGAGGGAAACCTTGAGGCAGAATATCTCCGTGGGATGGAGAAGATGTTGGTGCCAAACAGGGAAGGAACATTGTGTTTTGGGAAAAGGATTTGGGTTCCTCTGTTTGGTGGTTTAAGAGAGGTTATCTTTGAAGAAGCTCACAAGTCACGGTACTCTATCCACCCTGGAGCGGATAAGATGTACCAGGATCTTAAAGATTATTACTGGTGGCCTAGGATGAAAGGCGATGTTGCTATTTACGTGAGCAAATGTTTAACTTGCGCTAAGGTCAAGGCAGAATACCAGAAGCCTTCGGGGCTTCTGCAACAACCAAAAATTCCCCAATGGAAGTGGGAAGAAATCTCCATGGATTTTATTACGAAGTTGCCAAGAACGCCAAGAGGTCATGACACTATCTGGGTGATAGTGGATCGCTTAACGAAGTCAGCACACTTCTTACCTATCCGCGAGAAGGATAATACAAGCAAATTGGCTGAAACCTACATGAGAGAGATTGTTACACGCCATGGAGTACCTCTCTCGATTATTTCTGATAGAGACGGAAGGTTCGTATCGAGGATATGGCAATCCTTCCAGGAAGCTTTTGGTTCAAAGTTGAATATGAGCACCGCGTTTCACCCGCAGACCGACGGCCAAAGTGAGCGGACGATTCAGACGTTGGAAGACATGCTGAGAGCATTTGTGATGGATTTAGGTGGTAGCTGGGATAAGCATTTACCCCTGGTGGAGTTTTCATACAACAACAGCTACCACACCAGTATTGGTGCCGCGCCGTTCGAAGCTTTATATGGGCGCAAGTGCAGGTCGCCGCTTTGTTGGTCTGACGCGGGTGATAGACAATTGGTAGGTCCCGATGTAGTTCAGGAAACTACAGATAAGATTGCACAGATTCGAGATCGCATTAGCACGGCTCGTGATCGTCAAAAGACCTACGCAGATCTGAAAAGGAAACCTCAAGAGTTCGAGGTTGGGGATATGGTTTTGTTGAAGGTATCACCCTGGAAGGGTGTGGCACGCTTTGGGAAGCGTGGGAAGTTGAATCCGCGCTACATTGGTCCTTTCAAGGTTTTGGAAAGAATTGGAACCGTAGCATACAAGTTGGATCTACCTGCCGAGCTGAATAACGTTCACGATACATTTCATGTATCCAATCTAAAGAGGAGTCCAACTCAAGTTAACGTTGCCATTCCTACCGACGAAATTCATATTGATGACACGCTCCACTTTGTTGAGGAACCTGTCGAGGTCACAGATTGGAAAATAAACAAGACCCGCCGGAGCAGTGTCAAGCTCGTCAAAGTTCGCTGGAATGCTAGACACGGTCCTGAATTCACCTGGGAGCGTGCGGACCGAATGAAAGAGAAATACCCCCACCTGTTTCCTAAGAACCCTGCTTCTACAAGCAGAATTTAAAATTTCGGGACGAAATTTATTTAACGGGGGGAGAATGTGACAACTCACTCAAAACCAGGTATCCGTACGACCTAATTAACTATTAATTATTGCTTAATTACTGTGCTTTACTGAGTTTGCTGATAAACTGCTACTTGATTTCTGATAACTGTACATGTCTGCATCATACTTTGATTTCCGTCACTACATTACTTAATTACTGAACTTTAGTGACAAATATGATGCACAAAAGCACAGTAGCATTTGAACGGATAACCTATTGAACATGCTGATATAGCCAGCATCAGGCAAACACTGCCTCTAAAGGCCTGTATGAGCCAGAATTATTTTACTACACCCATAGTGTGTGTAGGTATACAAGGGTTGTATGATTACGTCTCTAGGGATAAGATATAGAGATTTGGATGTGCCTAAAACATACTTTAAGCACGAAACACAGCACTTTTATCAACATACTAGCTTCTAGCTAATTAATAAAGTGCCAAAACATGAGAAATTATTCCTGACACTTTGCAGAATAAATTGTGTCGCTAAAAGTATTATTTATGACGCTTAAAAGATTACTTAAGCACTTTAACGGATTACTATCCAACCGAACAACCGGACAATACCCGGAGCATAAAAATATTGCCATAAATATTATTGGCATTTTTCTGAGCCAGTTAGGGTCCCTGATTACCCTAACACCCGCATTATAACGCATTAAACAACTAACGGGGTTAAACCCTAAACTTAACCGACTTAACTTAACTAAACTGTAACTGAACAATCGAGATCCAACCGGGTGGTCCCACCACCCTAATGAAATCGGCCAAGATGATGGGACAAGGGGGGGTACACTTTTATTATATTATATTGGGTTTGTGGATATCTAGAACAAGAAACCGTTGGGCGATAACGAAAATTTTCTCTATAAATACACACACTCACACATAGAACACACACACTCATCAACTCACTCTCTCTCTCCCTCTTGTGCTCCCTCACGGCCGTAGCCACCCACCACCATCCATCCATTTTTCGGTTCGTGTCTCTCCATTCCAAGCATATACTAGTGACGGGGATCACCTACAACGGAGCTTGGAGCAAACGGAAGCTAAAGGACCACGTGCATTTGCTTTTATCCACGCCATTTTCGACTAGATTCTTCCCTAGCCCCGAGCTAGAGGTATAACATTTAAAACTCGTTTTTAATCATATCTAAAGTGGTTAAAAGGATTTTTAACGGTTAAAAGTCGGTAACCCATCTTTTGAATCTTTAAAGTCTACTAAAACTCGAATATCGTTGGATAAAAGGTCATGTCGCGTGTAAAAGTCGTAGTATTCGAATATGTTGATTATTGAGGACCGATCTACGTTGTGGTGGCTCTTATCATCGTTTAACCCGACTTTGTTAAGATCCCGAATCTTGACATACACTTGTTTCTAGCGGTACGAGGGTTAAAAGGTGAAACTCCACCACACGGGAAACATGAACTTGTGTAAAAGTGTTTTGACGCGGGAAATAGTATTTAAAACGAGCCGATCTACGTATGTACAAGTGGTATATTCGTAGAACCGGGTGTTGAGAAAATCATGTTTTATAAAAGTGGATAACATGTTAATAAAAGATGATTTCTATGAACTACAAGTGTAAAAACACTTGTGAAACGAAAGATCCGACAAAAATAACCATTTTTATAAAAGTTGTCGGGAAGTTGTAAAGGAGGATTTGTGATAAAAACTGGGTTTTTACGAGACTAAATCATTTTACACATAGATCCATTGATTATAACGAGATCTACACCGTAGTTTTTAGAAAAACTACAAGTTCATGAAATGATGCGATTTTACATACTTATCGACAAGATTAATGTGTTGGAAATTGATTGATTGAAATAAAAGGAGTGTTGAAATGATTTTGTAAAAGAAAATGATACGCTTGAAAGCGTGGCCACCTCCAGTTACAGGGGAAACTCTGGCGAAATTTTTCTAAAATTTAACACTTAGAATTATTCACAAGTGTTAGAGTTATTTTTGGAAATATTTACAAAACATATTTCGCCATGACTTTATTTATTAAATAATCGGAGGTGGGATTTTCACAAAACTAAACGTGATAAATATATATTCGGTAAATATATTTTGTCACCACACTGTTTATGATTATTTTGTGAAGATGTATAAATATTATTTTCAGAGTAAAAATAATATTTACAAACCTTGTCGAACCTGAAATAATACAAACGCTTATACGACAAGAATATAAGTTACAACGGTAATTATCATTACCACTTAATCGCCAAAACATAACTTACGCTTTATTCGGAAATATTCATAAACGCATGTGTTGTCAATATATTATTTTGGGAAAGTATTACGTGGAAAAGGAAATATATTATTTTTGAGAAAAATAATTATATTTTTTGAATAAGAAATAAAATGTATTAAGTGGGACTTAATAAAATGATATAATTACACATGTATTAATTCCCCCATCCTTGGGAAGGAAAATACGTTATCAAGTATATACACGGAGCGGTTGTCTAACCGTTTCCTGAAAATATAAACTATGAAGCTAAAGCACGGCCATCCGTCTAATAGAATTAGCACATGTAGGTCGTTGCGCAGCACTTGGATATTTGGATTACTTGATATTGTGACGCATTCACTGTGAGTTCATGTCCCCCTTTTCTCTTGACTGTTTTCAGTTTTCTAAACTGCGGGGGTGAAATACATGTTACAATGATTATGATTACTTTATACATGGTATGGTTAGCGTAAGGAGGGTTACTTTTAGATCATGTGAATGGGTAGGCGGAAACTTGAGGTCATTAATCCTCAGGGTGGGGACCGAGGGGCAGGAGCGGTAGATCTATTTGGGTGTAGCGAGCCCAGTCCCAGGTCCAGCATAACGGACCTTGGGATGACTTTGTTCCCGACGCATAAATTTGCTAGGTTTGAGCCTTCCTACTTGCATTTACACATATCAATGGCCTTGCAAACCGTTGGTGATCTCTTTTTCCTTATTTGCTGCATACCAGGGTTTTTGATAAAGATAAAGGTTTAATTACTCATTTTTCGCATGAACTCGCTCAACATTATTGTTGATTTTTCAACTTACATGTATTTCAGGAAATTAACGATCTGGCGCGGTATGGCTTGTTTTCCGCTGCATTAGGCCCGAGGTCATCCAGGGTTCGAGGCTTGTGACTCTTTCCTGGACAAGTCACAGTCCTTGAATCATGTTTACTTTAAGTTTGCATTTGTAATGTTTAGACAAGTTATGGTTGTCGGGTGTTAACCCGTTAAGACAATGTTTTACTATTTTATTATCAATGGATGATCTTGCATATTTTTAATTCATATAGCTTTGTTATGATTAAGCTATGGTATTAAGAAGTCACACCAAAATAACCACGCTTCCGCAAAGCCAGGGTGTGACAGTTTATACGGTTTTTCACATATAATCGTAAATTCCTTTGTTGTTCTGATTCAAAGTGCAATTGAATGATTTTTGTGTTCTTTCGATGTGTTTAGATTAACGATACCAGATTTGATTACGTTCTCTTTTCTTTTTTTTTTTCGCCACAGAAACTTCATTCTTCATCCTTTGTTCTTCATCTTTCGATCCGGATACTGAGTTTGATATCTTTTATTTAACTGATGAAATAATATGATGTCTTTTGTTTTGGGTTTAATTATACTGAGTGAAAATCGATTATTCCTTGATGTTGAGTGCAAATTTCTGATTTGAGTGTCGTGACGGTTCACGTCTTTGCCTTTTCAGATTGCGTGTTTGAATCTGACATTTGGGCGTTTATTATATATGTTTTTGCGTGATTTTTTTGGGTATTTGAATAGGTTTTGAACCTTTTGTTATGAAATGATCATTGTTTATGATATATCGATTGGTCGCATCTGGATTCTTGGAGTTTGTAGATTGTGTTTAAGAATGATCTTTCAACCAATTACTGACGATGCCTATAAAGTATTTCAGATTGAGTTTTGGAGTTATATCTGATACATTGTGATTTTGGCATATTAGATGTAAACGATTATTGTTTATGTGGTTGATGTTTTGAACGACTTTGGATGATTTATATGTAATTTGAATTTTGGTAGCTGATGTCTTAATTTTATAATGCGTGTTTAACAGCAATTGTATTTCATTCATTTGTGTCGCATTTTGCTATTTAAGTTTGGTGATTCGCCCCATAGTTTAAATGAATTAATGAGCAATATTGGATATAGTTGCAAAATTAAAAATGTAATTGGTACTTTTTCTTGCACGTGCATTTTTCTTCAAGAGTATTTGAAAAATGTTAGTAAAAAACAGAAATCACGAAATAGAAATCTGCAGAAAGTCATGTTAATGCACTTGCTTTTAAATTGGTTGATATTGCATTACAATGGTCATTGCTTGAACACTCAATTTGATGTGTTAACTCTTTTATGCAAATCATAAGGTAACCAACATGACCTCTTTTACATTTGCATGTTATTGTGGGTATAGTTTATTATACCACTACTTTGTGTCATTGGTTGCATCTGTTACTGTTGCTCTCAACCATAATATATTTCCATGTGACCATTTTATGGACCTCTAGAATTGAGAAGATCGATGGCGAACCAGACCTGGACAACGGTGTGTTTGGGCCCTTTATATGAATTTATCGGTTGGCTAAATTGACTTAACCAAGACGATCCAATACCAGACTATTTGAATGGTCAAGTGTCGATCTGTTCGATCAACATTTGGATGTGGCAGAAACTTGGATAATTTCTAGAGAGAGATTTTCAATTTCTCATCAGGTTCATTTGTTAATTCATTCTCCACAATATTGATGTTTATTTTCGTATGTTTTCTGAACAAATGCACACATGAATGTTGATATATCTTGACTTAACAAGGTAAAATAATTATATACAACAACTTTGGTAGACATTTGTGTTAAATTTTGATTCATCTTGATGTTAAGACTCTAAGAAAGCAAACAATATGATCTAATATCATATTATAATTTATATGCACTACATGTGATTAAATATTTGTCACTAAAAAGGGAACCAAAAGTTAATAAAGTGCTTACAAATGTTTGATGGCCCTCTGTTAAATTATGACTTCCATTATTAATTATTATATAGAGTAAACTGCCAAAATGGTCCTTGAAGTTTGGTCATTTTTGTCACTTTAGTCCAAAACTCAAACCTTTTGAATCTGGGTCACTGTGGTTTCAATTTTGTTATCATTTCCATCCAAAAACAAAATTTGTTTAGATTTTTCAGTAAACATTCAGTTTTTTTGTTACGGATGAACATATAAAATTTTAAAACCTTTTTTATCTTAGTTTTTCTTTAATATAAATTGCTTCAGAACCAACTTTTTTGGTAAAACTTGATTTTTATCACTTTCCAGATAAAGTTAATAGTATACGTTGCTTTTAGTTTTTTCAAATAATTTGAAGAATGCTTTAATGGTGATGATTGTTAAAGATTTGTGCTTAGCTTAACAACTAGGTAAAATAATGTTGTTAGCGTGAGTTTTCTTATCTTTGCCTTTAATTATTTTTCTTAAATAATCTCCTTTTGGTGTTTTGATATTTTGGTTTTACGTATAAGTTCGGTAATGAGTTAGTCGAAGGAGTTTTTTTCTTTTTTTGGACAGAATAAAGGTTGTCCAATATCGAAAATAATAATTTTGGAAATAAAAGTTTTGGTCAAAAATAATGAATTTCAATTACAAACGTTAAATCTTATAGATGACGTTTGGTGAATTGGATTGTTTTGTTTAGGTGAAGGTGGACATGAGAGTGGATATCACTGATATGAGGGATGTGATCTACGATGTGGCGGAGAAGATGGGTGTTGATATGGTGGTGTTGGGTAGTCATGGCTACGGTTTGATCAAGAGGCAAGTTTTATATTTTCGTGCCAGATTAGGTTATATTAGTTTATGATATGATGTTAAATCAGGAATTTTAAGGAATGCATGAGTCGGTTTTTGGCTAAAAAATAAATTACACCCGAAAGGGGTTACATCAAGCTTAAATGTATTGGCTATCATAGAAGTTCGGGTTCGTTCGATTTGCCATTGATATTAATATTATTCTTCTGTTTATCTTAGGTTACCGGATTATCCTTTACGTAGGAAAAAATATTACTCGGACAATGGATGAAGCTATAATGATCTTAGTCAACCGGCTTGCACAATCGGATGACAGATCAGCTGCTATATTCTTTTTAAATATCGCTGGTATTCTTTTTCTGTTTGAATTAGTTTCAAGAATATTAATAGCATACAAAGCACACAGATTATTTACGACGTCCATATTCTCTAAATGTTGTAAAAGGATTACAAAATTGTGTTGGGCTACATTTGGAGACTGGCCAATATTCCTCTAATGAGATAGATGATTTGGATGTTGTACAAATCTCATGCGAAGCAGTACACCTGGTCATTTGTTGTTAGTGTGAGTTTCTTATCTTTGCATTTACAATGATAAGGTTTTACTTTACTCATTGTTCTTTTAAGTCATAAATTCCTTTATTTCACAAGTGGCTGTTTTGATTTAAGGTTCATATACAAAAGAGGCTTAAGTAAGGGTTTGTATACTTCTTGGGCTTCTTTCATACCTAACCTCACCCTATTTGTATTTTATGCTTACTATCAAGTAATGTTTATATGTGCTTAACATATGGACCTATGGTTGCTCTGCTTAAATTTAAGGTTAGTAAAATGAGGATTTATTAAGCTCATGTACACTTTCGTGGTTTGGGGTAAAATGGGTATTTTAGCTAACTTATGCTATTTAGGGTGATGAAGACATTCTCATATGGTTCTGATGTGGCTTTGTTAATCGTTGATGATGGTGATTGTTATGGTGGATGCCGGCGGCGAGCTGGCGGGCAAGCGGCTATGGTTCGATCCACTTCCGACACTTTTTTGGTAAGCTTTTTTCTATTGTATGTTCTCTATTTGGCTAAGTTGGTTTTCCATGAACCTTAGTCCGACGGCGGCACGATTGAGCTGCAACGGATCTATGGCAGCGGTGACACACCCTGATCCAATCTTGACCTTATCAACTTATTGATTTCTGTTTAATTGTTCGTTGATTGAGGCGGGAAGGCAAAGTTCTATCCTTTTCTTGGAACTGAAGTGTTGCACCCTCTACTAATCAAGAAAGAGATGAACTTCAGGAATGTATAACGATTCTGGAAGGCGTTCAATTTAGGAGCGAGGAAGTTGGAGCTGGGTCGAGAGCTCGGATGGCGCCTTTTCGGTTAAATCCATTCGAGCTCTCCTGCTTAGCAGGGGCTACAAATGGATGCGAATCCCTTTATGTGGAACTAATTATTACCCAAAAAGGTAATATTTTTGGGTGGCGTCTTAATCAGAATCGCTTACAGACTCGAATGACACTAATTGGCAGGGGAATTAATGTTAATTCTTCTATATGCCCTCTTTGCAACGACAAGTAAGAGACAACAGAGCACTTATTCATTTCATGCGATGTAGCTTGGTGCTCCATTCCAAATGTGTTTGCCTTCCAGATTTCGGATTTGCTGAAGTATCTTGAGGTGGCAGTGGAATCAGAAACAGAGAAAATAATGTTGTAGTCGGTCATCTTAACGGCATGCTGAGTACTATGGAAATTAAGAAATGAGGTCATGTTTAGATCAGAGAAGATGGAGATCGGCAACCTGCTGGATGAAATAAAAGACTTTGGCTTTCTTTGGGTAAAAAAACTCTCAAAGTCGGCATCATCGGAGTGGACTCAATGGAGTAAATTTGTGTTTCAGTAATTAAATTGTAATGGTAAATGTGGTTGGTGGGTCATGCCCAAGATGTAATTGTGTTTGGTGGTTAATAAAGTTGACTCAAAAAAATAAAAAATAATAATCAATCATTGTAAATGGAATATGCTTTACTTTGGAGTTCACATCAGACATTCATTATGTTATGTAGTGTTCGTCGCTGATGGAATTGCCTTTGTTTTGTAGTGTTCGCCGTTGATGGAGCTTTTAGGTTCAACCCTTTGTTCTCACCCGTTAATTCAGGTTTGGGTCTTCGCTTATAGGTTTAATCAAGTTCTTCATTTTGTTTGTGAATTTTAGTTTGTTCATTAAAAGGGGAATTTGTTATATAGGTTATATTTTTAAGTTTTCCTTATTTTTTTCAGATTCCTTCAAATGGTTTAAAACCTATCAACTATATAGGTTATATTTTTAAGTTTTAACCAATTCATATCATGGAAACGTGTCAAACAGATTAAATTGGTTAAACGGGTCAAGAGGTGCAAACTGTTCTTATACTTCTACCAAAAAATTAGAAAAATGTGTTTTTTTTTTTACTTTTCAGCTAATAGTTTGTGGCCCTGTGTGTAAAACTCTTTTTTTAACATCAATAATGAATCCATGTTCCATAATGTTGTCATACTTAGTTATTTTAAACCATATCTTAATATCAAGGTTGTTCCATAATGTGTTAATATCAACTTTGACCTATTTACTTATGTGCAGACATTAGAAGTTACCCTTTGGTGAGATTTGTAGGATGTTTGGGTAGCTATAGCCTATAGGTAGTCTTTATGTTTTAAATTTGTTGTATACATAAAATAACTGGTCCAACCCCCTCAAATTGATTGTTTGCGAAAGGGCCGAAGCAAAGGTTCAGATGTGGACACTGTATGGTTTATGGTTGGGCTCTTATTCTAAATGTCTTTTCCCTTTATTTGGTTCACAATTCATAAATAAAAAAGAATATTGGTTATCTCATTGTAGCTTTTTTGTTGGGTGCGGCTCCTGGTTTTGTTAGTCGGGGAAGGCGTAGTTGATTGGCTTCACAGGGTAAATAACTGGCCAACTGGAGTACACATCAGAAGTGTAAGAAGGTGTTGACAACAGTGATGTTTGCGGCTATGTGGAGAGTTTGGATGGCCAAGCACAAAAAAATGTTAACGGCATGGCGACTTCATTACACCAACTGGTAGACAAGGTCAAAGAGCTACTTTTCTTATGGGGATGGTGTAATTTTGTTAGTTGAGTCGTCCTTTTTTCCAATGACATTAGTGTAGGGTTTGTTGTTTCCCCCTTTGTTGTAATGAGTTGATCTAATCATCTCCAGAATTTCTTTGGATTTAATATATTTACCTTGCCTTTTAAAAAAAATCCTTTCTGGCCATGCCATGTTATTCTACCATTTACGAACATGTTATTCTACCATTTACAAACTCTGCAATACGGAGGAAACTGTCATTTAAAGTTGGCAAAACCGCCAAAATACTTTTTTGTTCGTTCCTTATTGAACCTTAAAAATAAATTTAAGAAGTCATTTGGGAAGTTTCGTACAATTTAAATACATTTTGGACAACATTTGTCCCATTCAACCTATTTCTTTTTTAGCTAATATTTTGTTTTACCAATTTGACATGTTATCTATCGATTCATTTATATAATTATAAAGGGTCAAAGTTTTCACATGTGATGGAAGATGCAAAATTAAAAAAATGGCAGCATGGAGCTCACTTGAGATGTTATATAAACATTTATTATTAATAAAATTTAAATATCCAACCCGTGAGTATTCACGGGTTATAACCTAGTAGTATTATAAAATACATATAATCTATAATATTAATATCGATGATCCTCAAATAAGTTAACAAAACAAAACAATGACATAAAATTCAAGCAAAAGTTCAACCAAAACTATATGATATAACCCATAAATTCAAACAAATGTTCAGCCAAAAACATCATTTATTGAAATTACGAAAATGGTGAAACACATCACCTTGATAAAAAAACGGCTTAAAAATTTTATCAAAATCAAAAGCATCATCAAACATATTGTGTCTTGTTCTTCGTTTCTTAGCATTGTAGTGCTGACTATTCCCATCTCCCTTAACCAAATCTGTTTGATCATACTGTCTTCTTAAGTTATCATCACTCAGACACTTAAACGCCACGCCAACTTTCTTAAACGCTTCCTCGGATCCAGGAGCTTTGTTCTTATCCGGATGAACTTTCAACGCCAACTTCTTGTAAGCCTTCTTAACCTCCTCAACCGAACAACTTTTACCAACGCCCAAAATCTCATAATGATCCATGCTTCTTTTGATCTTATGAACCACTTGTACATGTTCTTCGGTATTACTTGGCCCTTCATTCAAACCTTCAGCCTCCTTTTTTCCAGATGAAATCGCCTCTTTTGCATTGGCAGCACACTTCATTGCCTCATCCTTATTACCGTCCATAATGACTGAACAAAACTGCACAACACCGAAGATGCCAAAATCAATCCTACTATAACCCTTATTTGCAAAAAATAAATGTTACGAACCGAATCGTTAACAAGTTGATCAAAAAAATGTTAAATAACCTTACACGAACAGAAACATATGGAAATAACCTAGTGCGCTAAACTGATCACGAACCCACAACCAGGGGCGGCCACGGGGGTGGGCGGAGAGGACCACCGGCTAGAGCCCGATATTTCGAAAGACACGTTATTTTATATTAAAAAACACCCGATATGTATATGTAAAAAAAATAAAATTAATAGGTATGACCATACAAACACCAACATAGACCCACTTACAAAACTATTCTTATAGTATAAATTAGTTATTAGGTGACCCGGGGCGGTCACGTTATGGACAACCATAACGCGTTGAATGGCCACGGAACACCGCCGCCGGTGTTTTCTATCACGCGTTGAAGTATAACGAGTTATGGTGGTCACGCGTTGAAGTTTGAGTTTTGATAGGGTATGACTTGTACATTGTGCATTAATACTTGTATATTGGAATCCCCATCACTAGTGATACCACCCCCACTACATTTCTATCACTATCACTAGAATATTGGGTGCTGACATGGCATGATTTGATTGGGTGCTCCCATCACTAGAACCCATCACTAGTGAACCACCCCGGGTCCTCTTAGCTCATTAGGCATTAGGTTTAGACCTTTCGTTAACGCCTAAGGGCACGTTTTTTTCGAGCTCGAACAGGGTACGCGAATTCTCAAGGCCGGTCCGGCTCACTACTATTAACATAATGCACTAAAGAAATAAAGGAAATGCAACGTTCATGCTTGCATAGGAGTGTACTGATTACGTGGGTTTGGGTAGGGTACGTATCAGACAAATTTAAACCAAGTACAAAGAGATTAGGTTATCTGTTATCATCAAAACCTTAATCTATACAACTTTATAGTATGAATCTGTAAATTAGAAAACATATATATACAAACTAACAAATATGAACGGATCAAAGTTTTAATAGATCGACGGTGAGAAACCGAAGGCGAAATCAACTAATTAACCTTTACGAACGAACAGATCAAGGCTTAGAAGAATTTGAGATGTCTGTGAACCTAAATACAATGGCAACAGTCAATCAACTGACGAGAAAATCAACCGATGAGTAACGTAACACAACGGTTTGGCTTCTTTCATGCACTTCATGCGTGTATCATTCTGGTCTTTATATGGTTAACGGGTTTAGCCGTTCTAGTGTTGTTAATGGAATATACGTTTACCAAAACTATGTGAAACCACCAATATCGATCAAATTGTCATTCGATAATACGTGTGAATTTTGCCGTGTAACTAGAAATTACAATAGCACTTTATTTTATGATTTACAGATGTCATCATCATCAACAACAGTAAAATAAATCCCATTAATAGCAAAGCTAAGGTTGGGTTTTAGAAGGGTAAGATGTAGACAACCTTAACTCTACTCCGTAGGAATAGAGATACTGCTTCCAGTGAGAGCCCCGACTCGATAATAGTTTTGTATCAAGTCTTGGACATGGGGCAGTGGCGGATCTAGGATACGTTCGTAGCGGTAACACTCAGCAATCAGGACATAGGTCCACCCCTGACCAGTGGCGGACCCAGGATTTTTTTCTAATGGGGTCCATTTTTTTCGATATTCAGATTTTTCCGCAAGCAAACGATAGAGTTTTCGGGCCAGTTGTCGTTTGGGTCGGGTCAGGATGATTTATTGAAAAAATCCCAAAAATGACAGGCTTCTGTACGTTCAATTTTGTTTAAAAAAACTAGTTATCAACTGGATGAAAAAGAAAAAACTCAAAAAACCAGCTTGTAAGCAAGATCGAACCTGAGAAAACAAGGAATTAACCACCACACTAGCTTTAGTCTTGATACTATGGGGTCCAACTAAATATTTTTATGGGGTCCTTGAAAAGTTTAATATACCGGATCAACTAAATTTTTAAAAAAGATTGGGGTCCGGGGACCCCGACCCACTCTATGTGGGTCCGCCCCTGCCCCTGACATGGGGCACATAACACTCAGCAATCAGGACAAAAGCCGATTTGTGCATGTACACCCTTGTCTTTCTGTTGTCAATGCCACCACATGATGCATGATTAGCTGTCCGTCGCTTTTAACGTTATATTCAGGAAATTAATAAAATAACGTTAAAATTAGTGGAATTTCATTGTTGTCCCATGAGTGCCCAAACATATATATATTATATGCGCACACCGCAACCGCAAGTAGGGGGTTATAATTTACATATGTGTGATATTTATTTTCTTATCTTTTCACTTATGTTTATGATATATTTCGATCAATTTGTTAGGCGTATTTGTTGATGTGTGACTTGGTTTATATATATATATATATATATATAGGAGGCCCGCATGGTTAGATTTTACAATGTATGGATATATCAAAACAATATGACTATGTAATAGTGAGTGACTAAGCATATACAAATTATAGCACGATACGTATAAAACACATACCCTTTAGGAAAGAAATTCATAATATTTTTCAATGTTATGAACATGCAAATTCAGATAAAAAGCTGAAACTTTATACGACATGGTTTATTAAACGATCATAAAAATTAAAATTCCACCCATTTCAAGCTTTTATTGTATCATGTGTTGCTGACTAAGGTCTCGGAGTTATAAAGATAACAATGATTTAAGGAAACATGTTCTAAACGAGAAATAAACTCAAATAACCAACAATTGCCTTTAATTAAAAGTCAAAGCTTTGTTATTCACCTTTCTGATAAGTCAAAACTTGTAACTAGAAAAATCCCAACAAATTGCATCTTGACATGCTCAATCAATCAAGCTAGTTATTGGGTAAAAAAGATGAAATCATGGTGTTGGATATGAAGTTGTTTCAACCATGATGAAGCAGCACTCTCCAACTCTTTAATCTTTTCGTCGTCACCTTTGTCGCGATTATTCCACACATGGCTTTGCATTTTGTAAGTTGCTAGACCGAACGGAACAAGATCCAACACTTGTCCACTCTCACGATCGCCTTCTTCATTGTTATCTGCTACGATATTTTTTAATCAAGAGTCTTAACACAAATTTGGTCCATCAATATTAGACTGTATTAGTGAAATAGAATTGAGAATCTGAATGTATAATCATAATATAACTTGATTATTGTCCAAAATATGGTCGGTTTTTGTCATTGTATTGTAACAATCGGGAGTGTAAACGAGTTGAGCTGAATAAGCTATATATTGTGCGGCTACTCTAATTAAAAAAAAGCTTGAACTTAGCTCATTTCAAGGTCTATATTTAATTACATATATATAACCATGGGTGGGCGGGGAGGACCACCGGCCAGGGCATATTATTAAAAAAAAAAACGATATGTATATGTAAAAAAAATTAATAGGGTATACCCATATAAACACTAACATATATAGGCCCACTTAAAAAACTTTTCTTATGGTTTAGATTACTAATTATTAGCCTATTGACATTAGGTTGTATGAAAAACTATTTTATATTATATATTTCGTTAAGGTCTATGGACACATTTTTTTTAACTCGAACAAGGTATACGAATTCTCAGAGTCGACCATGTATATAACATAATATATTTGATTTATTGTTTTATCATAATCATAATAGTTATTATGTAATTATACATTATTTTGAAAAAAAAAACACATTACTAAACTTATATAAGTAATAAAACTCGATATATAAATGATGAATTCTAGAGGCAGAGGCATGCACTGTTTCAAAATGGTATGTTTTTTCAAGAACATGGTTTAGAATTAATGATAAAAACTAACATGATTTTAACGTTGTTTTACTAATTTCGTGAAAATAACGTTAAAAGAGCGGGGTGGTTAATTATGCATCATGTGATGACGTTGATAGCCGAAAGACAAAAGGGTACATGCACCAATCAGCCTTTGTCCCGATTGTTGAGTGTTATGTGCCTCGTGTCCAAGGCTTGATGTAAAACTACTATCGAGCCGGTGGTCTCAAAGGAAGCAGCCTCTCTATTCCTATGGGGTAGAGGTAAGACTGTTTACATCTTACTATCCTTATATCATACCTTAGCTTTGCTATTGATGAGATTTACTAAGTATGATGATGATGATAAAAACTAACAACATGAAATAGTTAAAAGTAGATATATTACCTTGGAAGGAGCATGATAGAGCATGGAAGGTGAGGAAACAAGTGCAAAGTTCCTTGGTGCTGTTAATGCTAGCTGGGATACGATAGATAGGATACCTGTACAACATATCAAATAACCGTTTTAAACAATTTATTAAACTGTAAATATATCATTGCCCTGTAAACTACGGGTGTGAATATTTGAGACACGATATTTGCATGTTTTTGTTTAGTCTAAACGGAGTTTGAGACAGTTTATATTGAACCAAGGAACACGTTTAGCTAAATACATCATGCACATACACTCAACCCAATGGGTTTGTGGTTAACCTGGTTGTTTACGTTTTGTTATATGTAATAACATAAATTATTTAGAATGTTAAAGTATTAATATGTAAAAAAATTATAAATACATATTTTTTTTCTCAGGGTATATGAATCGTGCTTGCATCAATCTATGAGTACACGTGCCGTGTTCAAGTTTATACTTGTGAAATAACTCGATTTTAATTCGGACAGGGTATCCATACATCCTCCTAAAAGTATTTACACATCCCCCAAACCCTATAGACCTCTCAATGCTCAATACGCCTCAAAATGACCCCTCATACGCCCCTCATAGCTCTATACGTTTGAAAATGGTCCCTACCATCTAATTAATGCCAATCATTGGGTGTGAGCCAATAATTACCCAATGATTGGGATGTACATATGGAACTTTGTTTTTGAAAGGTGTAGATCGATTGGAAACCCACTACCGACTGCGCTTCAACCCTTTTTATTGGAAGCACAACCACCCAGGTTCGAATGAGGGGGAGTGCAGTGTAGCGCCCTTCCTCGCACCTCGTCCTCCCCGACTTCCCGTAAAGAATCCCATGACAGCGCCCTATGCCGCTCCACCCTCATATGTCGCAACCTGGTAAAACGTTATACTCCCTAGACCCATTTGGGTAGTCCATATAGGGAATACCCGAAGAATCACCCCCAGCCATCGGATCGAATCCAGGCGCAGGTCCCGCACCAAGCTCCTCCTCGTCTGACGACGTATCTGCAATAATTAATATATAATACGTGTCAAATATTAATAAAATTATAACATATGTTAATAATCAATTATACAGAATCATAAAATATTTCGTTTCAGTTACATGTCAAATTATAAAGGTATAACAATTTTTATTAACCAATTTTATAGAATTCTAAAATAATACGTGTCAAATATTAATAAAATTATAACATATTTTAATAATCAATTTTATAGATAATTTTTTTTGTTTCGGTTACGTGTCAAATTATAAACTTATAACAATTTTATTAACCAATTTTATAGAATTAAAAATTTTTCCGTTGCAGTTACGTGTCAAATTATAAACTTGTAAAAATTCTTATTAACCAATTTTATAGTCGACCCACCACAACCACCACACCCGACCCGTCGCCACCACCACAGTCGACACCCGCCGCCACCACCACAGTCGACCCCCACCACCACCGCAGCCGACCGCCACCACCACTACAGCCGACCCGCCACCACCGTCAAACACCCCACCACCGTGAAACACCAAACCACCGTGAAACCCTAACCGCCGTCAAACACCTAACCGCCGGCAAACACCTAACCACCGTCAAACACCTAACCACAGTCAAACACCACCACTGTCAAACACCACCACTGTCAAACACCATCATCATCAAACACCTAACCACCGTCAAACACCTAACCACCGTCAAACACCACCACCGTCAAAGACCACCACCGTGAAACACCTAACCACCGTCAAACACCACCACCCCTCAAACACCTAACCGCCGTCAAACATATACCCACTGTCAAACACATACCCACCGTTAAACACATAACCACCATCAAACACCACCACCGGCCAAAATTTAAAAAAAAAAATCCAAAAGAGACACAGGAAAGATGAAATGAGTCACTTACCTCTTGTGAAAATCCGGAGCGTATAGCATGATACGAGAGAGATCGAGTATACGAGAGAGAGAGCGTTTGTGTGTGTTTTTTTGGTGTTTAGTGTGTGTGTTTGAATTTTTAGATCTATTTCCCCCTTTAGTCAAACTAGAAAAGGTGTTTGGGGACCATAAGACGCGTATGGATCAATGAGCACCGTATAGGGAGTTGGTGTTTTTTCTTTTTTAATCTATGAAAGTTATCATTTATGTATAAGAGAATTAAGAATCAGGAGTATGAACGGATGAGACACTTGTCCCAGTGGAAGGGACGGGTGCACGTAACTGAGAGGTCTTGAGTTCGATCCGGGCAGACGCCGGTTTTTGGCATTTTTGGGGAATTTTAATTTATGAAACATATAACTTCTGTATAAGAGAATTAAGAATCAGGATTATGAACGGGTTAGACACTTGTCCCAGTGGAAGGGATGGGTGCACGTTACTGAGAGGTCTCGAGTTCGATCCGCATAGATATCGGTTTGGGGCCGGTTTTTGGCATTTTTTGTGATTGTTTTTTATTTATTTATTATTTATCTTAATATTAATTCATTTTCTTAAAAAAAAAAAAACAGATTTAATTTTTATTTTGACTCAAGATTTTCAATTCCTTTTAAAACAATAGTTTTCTTTTCATTGAGTTATATTTCTACCTAGTAACGTAGTTTGATGTTACCCTGTTTAATACGAGATATGTACATTGTCTCCCATCACAAAAAACAAGTAAAATAATATAAAAAAGGGAGTTGTAAGATTTACTCACAATTTGTCGTATAAGGCTTCCGGGATGATAACGCACGAGGAAAAATAGGGAACAAAATTCCGAATGGACGAAAGCGTGATAAATAAAATACCACCTAACGATTTTGTTATTACTTATACGTTAAATAAAATCCTAATATTTATTGTTTACAATTTAATTATATTAAATAGAAAAATGAATTAAACATTAAAAGAGAAAAATTAATAAAACAACTAAAACATAAAAATTAATTAAACAATTAAAACATGAAAATTAATTAAACATTAAAAGAGAAAAATTAATTAAACATTAAAACATAAAAATTAATTAAACAATTAAAACAGAAAAATTAATTAAACAAACTAAACAAGAAAAATTAAGTAAACAATTAAAACAGAAAAATTTTTATAAAACTTATAAAAATTTGACATTTATAATATACACAATTCATTTCATAAAATATAAAATATGAAGTTTTAAATAATAATAATATTTAATAAAAAACATATGCACATTTTATTTAAAAAAAACAATGATATTTTCTTATAATAAAAATATGACGTTTTATAATATTAACACATTTTTAATAACAACATTTCAACATTTAAGCAATGGTGTTTGTCAAACTTATTTTCCGATGTTCGATGGTCCGGAGGTTTACCCGAACCATTCCATTTTATCGATCGCTTATGTCGAAGGTGGTCATTTCATCATGGTTAAGTTAACGGATGATTCTCCGATACCAGTACCAAATGGACATTGAAATATACACCGAACTATAGAAGCTATGGAATGGGAGACAATGTACATGTCTCGTATTACACAGGGTAGGGCGTTACTATGTAGTAATAGAACTCCACGAAAAGAATTTGTTAACTTGTCAAAGGTGTAAAATCCGTGAAATATAGTGTACGCAACAATTTCTTATAAAAAATATTAATTAGAGTGTTTTATAACATAAAAACCCTTAATTACATCACAAGATTTTTTAAAAATTAAAACCATCCGAATCGTATAAGGCAAGGAGACGCGTATACAAGCACCTATACGGTGCTCATTGCCCAATATAACCTCCTCCTCACCTCGATCAATGCCGGATAACCAGACGCTTTCGGAGACGTATGACCGGTTCGAATCTTCGCCAAAAACATTACCAATGTCCCAAAACGATATCTTTATGCTTCACGGTTTCAACCAATGTTTTTATTTGTGAATTTTCATCTTTTCATCGGTATTTTGTGAGTTTTGAACATTTGAATGAAATAGTTCCCGTATGCTTGGAAAAATAATATTTATTATAAAAAAACTGTTGCGTACACTATATTTCACGGATGTTACACCTTTGACAAGTTAACAAATTATTTTCGTGGAGTTCTATTACTACCTAGTAACGCCCTACCCTGTGTAATACGAGACATGTACATTGTCTCTCATTCCATAGCTTCTATAGTTCGGTGTATATTTCAAAGTTCATTTGGTACTGGCATCGGGGAATCATCCGTTAACTTAACCATGATGAAATGGCCACCTTCGACATAAGCGATCGATAAAACGGAATGTAAACCTCCGGACCATCGAACATCGGGAAGTAAGTTTGACAAACACCATTGCTTAAATGTTGAAATGTTGTTATTAAAAATGTGTTAATATTATAAAACGTCATGTTTTTATTTTAAGAAAATATCATCGTTTTCTAAAAAAATGTGCATATGTTTTTTTATTAAATATTATTATTATTATTTTATAAAAAAAACTTCATATTTTATGAAATGAATTGTGTATATTATAAAATGTCAAATTTTTATAAGTATTATAAAAATTCATTAATTTTAAATTCATAATTTTAAATTCATTATTAATTTTTCTGTTTTATTTGTTTACTTAGTTTTTCTTCTTTATCTTGTTTAATTAGTTTTTTTAATTTTTCTGTTTTAATTGTTTAATTAATTTTTATGTTTTAATGTTTAATTAAATTTTCTCTTTTAATGTTTAATTAATTTTTCTGTTTTGATGTTTAATTAATTTTCTCTTTTAATGTTTAATTAATTTTTATGTTTTAATTATTTAATTAATTTATGTTTTAACTAGTTAAATTCCACCCGCGCGTTGCGGCGGGGACCCAATTACTGCAAAACATGTGTCAGCAACGGCAAGCAGATACCGAATACCGAATATCAAAACATAAATAAAATTGTCGTGAAAAGGATAGTCAATCCGTCCTAAATGAAGCGATTTTAAATAACCTAATATATAATAATAGGACCCACACGTCCTACACGTTGGAAATTCGGTTGTTTTCAGTTCAGTTATTACGGTGCAAACACGTTAAAATATGGATGAGCTCGGTATCGGTATCGGTAACGGCACCGAAAGTACCGATCCGGAAAATCATCGAAATTAGGTACCGTACCACCCAAAATGCTCAGTACAATACGGTATGGTATTTGAAGGTAAAATCAATAAATATATGTATGGTGCTAGACCGGTGTCGAATCGAAAGTAACGATTCTGAAAATGCCAAAAGGTGGGTACCAAATTGGTACCAAAAATGATTTGGTATAGTAAATTTGGTACCGATACGATAACGGTTTGATTACAGGATTTGATACGATTTGTTCATCAATAATCTAAATATCCAAGTTAATTTTACATGCTACAATTCATTCATTACGTAAAAAGACAAAAAATAAAGAAAAATAAGTTGTTGTGTATATAAAACCTCATTCAAACGAAATACAGTTTACTTACTGTGTGTATGAAAAGTAATCTAAACTGTGCAATTACTTGCATTGCTACGTTGCTACAGGATTTGATGAGCTCCGTACCGAAAATACCGTTACCGAAATCCCCAAAAGTGGGTATCGGTACCGAATATACCTGGTACAGTACGGCTTGATACGGTCGGTACTGGTACGACACCGGTATTTGAGGGTAAAACCCGATGAATACTGGTTCCGAACGGATACCGAAAATACACTCAGTTTGATAAATTTGATACCGGTACCGGTACCCTATACTATTCATTCATTTCTATATTTATTACTGTTAATTAATTTCTCTTTTTAATATTTATTTATTTACTACTGTTCATTGAGTTCGTTTTTTAATATATAGGTAAATCATTTCTATATTTATTACTGTTAATTAATTTCTCTTTTTAATATTTATTTATTTACTACTGTTCATTGAGTTCGTTTTTTAATATATAGGTAAATTGTTTTATTATTTTTTCTCTTTTAATGTTTAATTCATTTTTCTCTTTAATATAATTAAATTTTAAACAATAAATATAAAGATTTTATTTAACCTATAAATAATAACGAAATCGTTAGGTGGTATTTTATTTATCACGCTTTCGTCCATTCGGAATTTTTTCCCTATTTTTCCTCGTGCGTTATCATCCCGGAAGCATCATACGCCAAATTGTGAGTGAATCTTACAACTCCCTTTTTATATTTTTTTACTTGTTTTTTTTTTGTGGTGGGAGACAATGTAGATGTCTCGTATTAAACAGGGTAACATCAAATTACGTTACTAGGTAGAAATAGAACTCAACGAAAAGAAAACTATTGTTTTAAAAAGAATTGAAAATGTTGACTCAAAATAAAAATTAAATCTGTTTATTCTTTTTTTCAAAGAAAAGGAATTAATATTAAGAAAAAATAATAATAATAAAATAAATAAGAAATCTAAAAAAATGCCAAAAACCGGCCCAAACCGATACCTACGCGGATCGAACTCGAGACCTCTCAGTAACGTGCACCCGTCCCTTCCACTGGGACAAGTGTCTAATCTGTTCATAATCCTGATTCTTAATTCTCTTATACAGAAGTTATATGTTTCATAAATAAAAAATCCCCAAAAAAGCCAAAAGCCGGCCTCAAACCGGCGTCTGCCCGGATCGAACTCAAGACCTCTCAGTTACGTGCACCCGTCCCTTCCACCGGGACAAGTGTCTCACCTGTTCGTACTCCTGATTCTTAATTCTATTATACATAAATGATAAGTTTCATAGATTAAAAAAAGAAAAAAAACAACTCCCAATACGGTGCTCATTGATTCTTACGCGTCTTCTGGTCCCCAAACACCTTTTCCAGTTTGTCTAAAGGGGAAAACAGATCTAAAAATTCAAAAACACACACTAAAAACCAAAAACACACACACAAATGCTCTTTCTCGTATACTCGGTCTCTCACGTATCAAGCTATACGCTCTGGATTTTTACAAGAGGTTAGTGACTCATTTCATCTTTCCTGTGTCTCTTTTTGAGTTTTTTTTTTTTAATTTTGGCCGGTTGTGGTGTTTGATGGTGGTTATGTGTCTAACGGTGACGATGGTGGTGTTTGACGGTGGGTGTGGGTTTGACGGTGGGTAGGTGTTTGAGGGTGGTGGTGTTTGACGGTGATTAGGTGTTTCATGGTGGTGGTCTTTGACGGTGGTGGTGTTTGACGATGGTTAGGATTTGACGGTGGTTAGGTGTTTGACGGTGGATAGGTGTTTGACGGTGGATAGGTGTTTGACAGTGATGGTGTTTGACGGTGGTTTTGTTTGATGGTGGCAGTGTCTGACGGTGGTGGTGTTTGACTGTGGTTAAGGGTTTGACGGTGGTTAGGTGTTTGACGGCTGTTAGGGTTTCACGGTGGTTAGGTGTTTCACGGTGGTGGGATGTTTGACGGTGGTGGTGGGTCGAATGTAGTGGTGGTTCGGCTGTGGTGGTGGTGGGGGTCGACTGTGGTGTTAGCGGCGGGTGTCGACTTTGGTGGTGGCGGCGAGTCGAGTGTGGTGGTGGTGGGTCGGCTATAAAATTGGTTAATAAGAATTGTTACAAGTTTATAATATAACACGTAACTAAAACGAAAAAATTTATAATTCTATAAAATTGGTTAATAAAATTGTTATAAGTTTATAAATTGACACGTAACCGAAACGAAAAAATTTATCTATAAAATTGATTATTAAAATATGTTATAATTTTATTAATATTTGACACGTATTATTTTAGAATTCTATAAAATTGGTTAATAAAAATTGTTATACGTTTATAATTTGACACGTAACTGAAACGAAATATTTTATGATTCTATATAATTAATTATTAACATATGTTATAACTTTATTAATATTTGACACGTATTATATATTAATTTTTGCAGATAAGTCGTCAGACGAGGAGGAATTTGGTTCGAGACCGACGCCTGGATTCGATCCAATGGCCGGGGGTGATTGTTCGGGTATTCCCTATATGGACTACCTAAATGGGTCTAGGGAGTATAAACGTTTTACCAGGTTGCGACATATGAGGGTGGGGCGACAGAGGGCGTTGTTATGGGATGCTTTACGGGAAGTCAGGGAGGAGGAGGGGGCCCGAGGTTTAATCAGGGAGAATTTCCCGTGGCTTAAAAACATGGCTTAAAGTGTTAAAAAACATACCATACTGGGGCAAGTGTAAAATTGACGTCCGGAATTAGCTTCAGTCCAAGATGTTCTTAGTGCAGTCGTCCTACCACATTTGCAAACAACCATTGTGAATTTGTGATTGTGAAGATGGTTATGGCTCATTTGCAACTTCTGATACGTATCACAAGCTTTTTAAAAAAAGTCGATAAGTCGCTCATAGGTCAATACGACGCGTATGACTGTACGAATTCTGACACCTTTTCAGATTATACGTGCGTATAGCCTGATGAGCCGCATATATACTTACTTTTTCTGAAAAGTTGGCATAAAGTTTACTTCTATACGCCTCTCAATGAGCTATGAGCGACGTATTGAAGTTCTGTTTCCTTTTATATTTAAAATAAAGATCCCTGGTGAGAAGTACACATGTAAAGCGAATTTTTTGACCTGAGCTCTGGACCACACTGGACCACACGATGATGATCCGGAAGGGCACACACACGCACGGATTCTTTGTCTCTCGTATAGTTTTCGCTCTCGTATCTCTCTTACGGTCGGAATATTCAAGGTTAGTTTTTTGTGGGTTTTATTTTGGCCGTTTGTGGTGGTGTTGGGGTTGTGGTTGTTGTTTTCGGCATTGGGGTTTGACAGTGGTGGGGATTGACGGGCTTAGGGTTTGACGGTGGTTAGGTGTTTGACGGTTGGTGGTGGTGGTGGTGAGTCGGATGGGGTGGTGGTGGGCCGACTGGGGTGGTGGTGGTGGGTCGGCTAGGGTGGTTGTGGTGAGTCGGCTGGGGTGGTGGTGGTGGTGGTGGTAGGTTGGCTGGGGTTGTGGTGGTGGGTCGGCTGGGGTGGTGGTGGTGGTGGGTTGGCTGGGGTGGTGGTGGTGGTGGGTCGGCTGTGGAGGTAGATGAGGTGGTTAAGGGTGGTGGTGGGCTATGGTGGTGCCGTGGTGGGTGGTGGTTGTGGTGGTGCTTGAATTTGTTTTTTTTTTATTTTTGCAATATATTTTCGAATGCCGAGTCTAATGCTATAATTGTATTTTTTATTAACAAGATATCGAAAGTCGGTGTTTTGACGGTGGCGGTAGCGTAATCCTTATGGAGAAACTGCGTTTGTATTTCAGATTCATGCACTAGAACGCCGATCTAGGATTACGTGTTATTTGAGTAGCCTGTGGTGTCATCAGCTCCTAATGACGCTAGCCAACGTGGTTCGCCCTGTAGCATGTCCTTCCAAGAGAGGCGTTCATTAGTGTTCTCATGAGCCTTCCACCAATGGGAATGCCACTGCACTCACCATCCCGAGGGGACGCGGAAGACTGGACGGTGGTTGATAAACGAAATCCCAACTCCACTACTCCAACCTCCTGATCCCTAGTGCCACTGAAATGTGGTAGATGTGAAGCAGAAACCCCGTTGGAAGGTAGGGTTTGGTACACGATTTCAAGACAGTCGGCCTGTCTTGGTGTTTGTGTGTTACACCCATCGTTTTCCTTTGCAAGAATTCAAGAATATCTAACAATTAGCGATTTAGGGTTTAGGGTTTAGTCGTTACATTTTATATGAAAGTGACATGTTTTGTGTATTAATATAAAACGATGTTTAATTACATTTTGAATTACGTTTCTTGTTGCGTTATTGTTAATAAACGACAAGTGAAAAACAATTAAAGACATAATAATAATTGATAAATAAAAAAATTGACATTTAATAAAATGTTATAATATACTCGTTTAATAAAATTTGACATTAAAAAATTTGACAATTAAAAACATAATAATACTCATTTAATAATATTATAATAATACTCATTTAATAAAAAAATGACATTTAACAAATTTGACAATTAAAGACATAATAATAATTCATAAATAAAAAAACTTTATTATAATATATACAATTCGTTTTATAAAAAATTAACATTTAATAATACTTATAAAAATTTGACATTTTATAATATACACAATGCGTTATGGTTAATAAATAACAAGTGAAAAACAATTAAAGACATAATAATAATTGATAAATGAAATATTAACATTTAATAAAATGTTATAATAATACCCATTTAATAAAATTTGACACTTAAAAACTTGACAATTAAAGACATAATAATACTCATTTAGTAATATTTTATAATAATACTCATTTAATAAAAATTTGGCATTTAAAGAAATTTGACAATTAAAGGCATAATAATAATTCATAAATAAAAAACTTTATTATAATAAATACAATTCATTTTATAAAAAAAATTGACATTTAATAATACTTATAAAAATTTGACATTTTATAATATACACAATTCATTTGATAAAAATATGAAGTTTTTAATAATATTTAACAAAAAATCATATGCACATTTTTTATTAAAAAACGATGATATTCTCTTCTAATAAAAACATGACGTTTTATAATATTAACATGTTTTTTATAACAATATTTTATAAAAATAATATTAACACTTTTTTTATAACAACATTTTATAAAAATCTATTAATTTTCTTATATAAATATTTTAGAACTTCCCCATACTAAAACATCCATCAACTACAATAAAGTTCCATATATATATATATCTCAATCATTGGGTAATCATTGGCTGACACCCAATGATTGGCATTAATTAGATGGTAAGTACCATTTTCAAACGTATAGAGCTATGGGGGGGGGGGGAGGGGGTCATTTTGAGGCGTATAAGGTTTGGGGGTGTGTAGATACTTTTAGGGGGATGTCTGGATACCTTGTCCGTTAATAATATCTGTTTTGTGTGTATTTATCCTTGAGAAGAAAAGTACTGGCTAGCATGGGTGGACTTACCCATAATGGTGGGTGGGTGGCCGCACCCCTTGAAAATAGATTTTAGTCTTAATTTTCGTTGAAAATTCCAGCCGCACCCCTTTGATTTTTTCAACCGCAACCCTTGAAAATTTTCAAACGCCTTACTTAGAAAAAAATATTATGAATTTATAAAAAAATTAAACATCGATTATTATTAATATATAAGTACGCAACACAATTTGTATAATTATTCTTTAACCACTTATTCACTTACTTAACCCAACCTACAATCTAATTGTATTAACCCAACTACCCAAGCCCAAACCCAACACAAAAAATTATCCTTTTTTATTGATTTTTTTGTTGTTTTATGTGGTGATTAGGAGAAAATATTGATGTATAAGAGTTTGGTCTTTTTATGTTTTTTGATGTTTATTTAGTTCTTCGAGACTTGTAGTTAATGATTTTGTTGTTTTATTTTAAGCTTTGTTTATTTAATAGATTACTAATCAACATTTAAAACTAGGTCTTGAATGTTTGAAAATTAAAATTGAAGATTATGGACTATGCTATTGGTTGAACTGATTGTTTATTTTGTTTAAGTGTTTAGTGTTGTTTTATGAATTTATGAAACAATTTATATGTGATAAGACTCATGGGTAGAGAAGTTATGGCGCGATTTCTCAAGAGGAAGAGGGTTGGACCACTTTTTTCCTCAAATTTTTCTAATTAAAGACCAAGCTATGTCTTAGATAAGTTTTTTATTGTTGTTTTATTTATTGATTATGAGAAATAGAAGTAGGTAAGGTTTGAACTTTTATGGTTTTTTGTTGTAACTTTACTTATGATGGTTTTTTTATGTTGTTTACTGTTTTACTTGAAACATTGTTTGTTAATATGATAAGAAGTTAGGAAATAGGGTTTGATTGTTTGAAAATTGACCCAACCTGACCCAATCTGGTCTGACCCGCGAAACTTTGTTTGTTTATGTTTACTTGTTTTACATGATCTGACCAGATCCAACCCGCTATAAACCGAATTTTTTATATAGCTAGAGGCCTAAAATCCTGGGTCCGCCACTGCTGGCTGGCTAGCTATATTTAAACATCTAAAATCTTATTTAATGAACCAATATTTAAACATTTCAATAGTGTTTAATAATATATACTAGTGGTTTTCCCCCGCGCTATGCGGCGGGAACTCAATTGGTATCGGTTTCCAGTACCAAGATTCACTAAAGCAGCTCAAAGAGAAATCTAAAAAAATAAAGTCGTGATATGCTGAAAATGATACATGTTTTATATCAATTGAAAACCATAAAAAGAATATTGGTTCCGATACTACCGATGTTAGTACCGATGTTATTCGATTGAAATCGATTCGATTAATGACGTACCAAATACTCGTATATTATGATGCAAAAAATATGTGTTTTTTTCTTTAATACTCTTATGGGCACTTTACGATAAAAATAAATAAATTACTATTTATTTTCAATTAAAAAACAACTTAAATTAGAATAAATCCTAATAAATATAATATAATATTATTATAACTTTCATTTAAGTTACTGTTTATCAAGACTTCATATTAATATATATAATATACTAGGTTAGAACCCCGTGTATTACACGGGTTGAATAAATGTAATTTTATATACTAAATAATATAAAAATATATATCTTTAAAAATCTCGTTTATTACACGGGTTGAATAAATGTAATTTTATATAGCAAATAATAAAACAATATATATTTAAAATCTCGTTTATTACATGGGTTGAATAAATGTAATTTTATATTTTACATTTTTTATATTACCCTTATTTAAAAAAAATAAAAAAACAATTTTAATTATTTAAGAGATGATACGATGTTAACATGTATTCTAAGAAAATCTAATATCATATAATAATAGATTATAAATAATATATATTAAGTTGATTTATCATTCACATATTTTATTACTCACAATATTTTATATTATTCATAGCAACTAATGGTTTTATAATATTAGTAATTTATATAAATTCGTGTGTTGATTTAGCATAATGGATGAATCATAAATAAATAAGAAGAAATTGAAACTACCTTTATCTGATAATTTAAGTTACTCGCATAATAGTTTTATATGAATTTTTACTAAAAAAAATGCAATATGAAAATAAGAGATAGAATAATAGATTTTTTTTTCATAAAATAAGAGATAAGGGTAAAAGGTAGGAAATTACAAATGTAGACATTTTCAATAAATGACACGTGTACAAAATCAGGTTTCTTTTATTATATAGTATAGATAGATAATATAATAATAATAATAATAATTTTGTGTGTATTTATCCTTCAATAGTGTTTATTAATGTATATTTTGGCTTTTTTATTTAATGAACCAATATTAGACTTTAAAATTTCAAGCTATGCATTATTTAAATTTAAAAAATCAACTTCTTTGATTTCACGTTTGAAAATGTTACCAACCATTAAAGATAAAAGAATAATTTATTTCAATCGACGAATAGTATAAACCTAATACTTAAAACCTTAAAATTTGAGTATATACATAAATTAAAAAATAAACAAAAAAATTATAAAAATACATACCATGCAATAGACATCCAACTAGCTGGAGATATATCATTGATACAAAATGTTAATAGTCCAGGATAACTTTGAGCCAGTTCGATAATCTGCATATAGGAGAACAACAACAAAACTTGTTACGGTGTACTTGCATGTATAACACAATTACATGCTCTGTATGTTTCTTTTGGCTTTTATCGCATTTTGACTTATTATCAGAGGCGGCTCTAGGGTGGGCGGGGAGGATCACCGGCCAACGCCTGATATTTCGAACGACATGTTATTTAAAAAAAAAACCGATATGTATATGTAATTTTTTTAATAGGGTATACATATATGGCCGCCCTGGGGGTGGGCAGGGAGGAGCACCGGCCAGGGCCCGATATTTCGAGTGGCACAATTTTTTTATAAAAAAACCCGTATATGTAAAATATTTTTTTAATATGGTTCACTCATACAAACACCAACATAGGCCCCCTCAAAAAACTATTCTTATGGTTTAGATTAGTTATTAACCCCTTTGGCATTAGGTTTAGACCTTTAGTGAGTCTAATACCCAATTTCGTTAAGGCCTAAGACCACATTTTTTCAAGCTCGAACAGGGTACACGGATTCTCAGGGCCGGCCATGTATACATATACAAACACTAACATAGGTCCACTTACAAAACTATTGTTATGGTTTAGATTAGTTATTAGTCCATTATCATGTTTGGACCTTTAATGAACCCAATACCCAATTTACTTTAAAAAATAATATATATTTCGTTAAGGTTTGAGAGTACGTTTTTTCGAGTTCGAACAAGGTATACGAAATTTTTGGGCCCTCCGTATTATGTCAAAGAAACGTACTATCATCGGCTGCGCCTGGGTTTGTAAGTTTGTTTATTATCGGGACATCTAGATTCTATTAAAATATATATATCAAACTTTTTTTTCTTATAGTTTGACTAGTCGTTGTTATAGACTTTATAGTCAAAACTATTGTAAAAGAAAGTTTATATCATGACGATCTTGAAAAGTTCCAAATACCTACTTAGCATACCACTTAAGTACTTATCATCTTTCTTATCATTTTAAACTATTACTAATATATATCTTGTCATTTTAAAAGTAATTAATTTGAATATATCTTAACCTTTTGGTTTGTAACGCATTACAAAGTATAACACATGCGATAAACAAATAAAATTATGGGAATAAGTATAAGTAAAATCGTATATCAATAAAAATACTAAAGAACCGTTAAATACCATCGACAATTAGTAAGTGATTTATTAAACGTTTAGATCATACATAATGGTTAAGGCTCTATAAGGGATATTTTTCGTCACATCAGCATCATGACACTCTTTCAAAAAATGGTTAACGTCCCTTAATGCCCTCTTTATCAGGGGCGGACCTAGAGGTTACCGGGGGGTAACCTCCGCTACGGCTTGGCTCGGAAAAAATTGACGTTTTTAGTGTAAATTTTGGAAAAATTTGATGTTTTTTCAATTTCGTTACGGCTTATTTATAAAACGTTACGGCTTGGCGTGAATCCTAGATCCGCCACTGCTCTTTATGCCCCCTATAACTATACGTTATCAATTATCAAACCCATTCATGCTCCTGTAATGCCCATTACGAATGGTGTTAAAAAACCGTTAGTCATTTCCTCATATTAAATATGTCAATTGTAACCATTTCGTTATGCATGCGTGTAAGAAAAAAAAAATACATGTATGAACGGCAGTCTTAAAATTATAAATGCAATTAAAATCATTAACTTACTTTATCCAGAAACGGCACCCGCAGGTATGGAGAACAAGATTCATAAAACTGTACGTAAAGATGATCATGGTCGCCTGAACAACAACTGTTGTCACTTTTAAGATTCTTGTCGTTTGACTTTGTGCTTGCATCATCATCATCATGATGAGAGGAAGTTGATGATGTGGATTTTTTAATAAAAATCTGGATTGCAGAAAGATAAGGAACATAATATTGAACAATGCTTTCACCACTCTCTAGTATAACTGAGATACCAACACCACAACTGCTCCATTCATCATAAACTTCCCATATATCTTGTAGCTTAATGTCTTCTTTATTTTTCAATCCACTCTTTGCTTCTACTTCTTTGCTGTCATTCTGAGAGAACTTCCATATATTTTCATCAACACAAATATATATACATGTGCTAAGTAGCACTGGAACGGGTACGGGATCGGGGTACGGGGACCATACGGGAACGAGGAACGGCAAAACTCAAAATTCCAAGATACGGGTACGGCAATAAAAAATATAAAAAAATAAAAATACATTAAACAAATTCCAAAAATACTACATCTTCCAAGGGTAATTAATTATCAATAATCAAATCATTTTCAAATTCCAGTTCATCTAGTGAGAGATCGGCAATCGATAGAGAATTAGAGATGATGAGACTTGAGAGTTTAGAGATTAGAGAAGACGAATATGATAGGTCTATTTATTTAATAGCCGGTTGTGGAATTTGAAAGGGTAAAAACCTTAAAAATAAATGAAAACGGGCTGGAAACGTTTAGGAAACGTCCCCGACGAGTACCCATGGTGTTTCCGTCCCCGACAAGTACCCGAGACGGGTACGGCCACATAAATGGAGTCCCCGTGCTACATAGTACATGTGTGTGTGGGGGGGGGGGGGTGGTTACACAGAAAAGAAAACGTTGTTGAGTTGATGAAACCAAAGAAACCTCATCACAACCATTCATGCAAAACAATCAAAGGTGGAGATTGAATCTGTTACAAAAAGTGATTTTTTTTCAGTACATGTTACAGGCCGGTTACAGAAAGTGTTTATTCACTACATGTTACACGTATCAAACTGTTACATGTTCCAACAGATGTAACACATGGCAACATCATATCCATCCATTTGGGTTTTCGGGGTTTTTGTAACTCAACAAGGTTTTCTCTCCATACTTACCCTATATATATGTGTGTGTGCGTGTAGAGAGAGAGAGAGAGAGAGAGAGATCTTACCACAGGAACAAAATCATGCTTGATAATAGGAGTTACTGAGTGAAGAAAGTTTTCAAGATTTGAACAATGCTCAATGGAAGAACATGAAGAAGTAATTGGAGACATGTTTTTTTCCTCTTAAATTAAATAATGTGTATACTTTCTCTTAAGAGCTTTTTTCTCTCTATATATGCATACGTGTGTATGTGTATACGAAACTTCTTTGCAAATTATGATAGTTGAAACATAGACAACGCTTTTACATAAATGGAGGTATAGGATTAATGGGATCATTTATGACAATTTATTTCTATAATATTAACAGTTATTATTTTATTAATGAGAGTAATTATATATATATTTTCTAACTCTTGATCATAGATTCATAGGGGTGGATGTAGCTTGAGAATAGGGTCGCTACCCCATAACGCTCCAGCGGTAGTGTAAATTTTGTAAAAAATTGACGTTTTTTCGATTTCGCTGCCCCTATAGAAAAGAAAATTTCAAAACGTTTCCCCTTAACGCTTTTTCTAGATCCACCAGTCCACCACTGCTTGATCACATGGTCAAATAAAGAAAAAGATTGTACTTTTTATAAAATATGTTCTCTGCAACTGGGCCCACTAGGGTTTTAAAGTTTTAAGGGGGTGCAACCTAGCTCCAAACCTTACGACCCATACTTTTCTGATCAGTACGACTCGCACCGAAAATGGTCTAGCTACTTTTCTGATATCTTCAATTAAGCTCGTGTTTTGACCTGGAAATCCATCTATTTAACTAAGAACCTACAAAACACCAATTAACAAACACTTAAAAAATTCACGGGGAAATTGCACTAAACAAATACTAAAATGGGGGGTTTTAGACATCAAAATTATGTTGTCTTCCAGACACATTAATATATCATAAGTTCATAACAAAAAATTCATAAACAAAAGTTTTTCATAATCATAATTCATAATAACAGAAAAGTAACAAAAGTAATCAAGCCTTTGTATTTTTTCGTTTAGGTCGTCATTCTCTTCTCCATCAAGTTTTTCACGTTGCATATGTTCGTACCTAGTACTAGGCCCTTCCAAGTAATCATTTTCGGGATTCATATCCCGTTTTCTAGTTGGCCCGGTCTTGTAACTTTCTAAGAAACGAGATTGGAGTCGAATGTTGGAATGTATAAACACAAATTTGTCTGCCCATCTAGAATTTAAACAAAATCTGAAATTTTAACTTATTCGTATGTTTTCTTGTGGTATTTATTTAGCTTACTTAGAATATAAATTAACTAGTAGGGAATGAAGTTTGTGATAGATGAGATCAAATGACAAACATGAGAGGAACCGAAAGTTTGAATTAAGGTTTTACAAATCAAAATTCGGGTACAACCTATTTTTTCGAACCGGATCGTGAACCCGGGGCGAACGTTCTTTTATGTACCCGATTCAGGTACGGGCAATCTAGTTCGCGATACGTGGGGTGGGGGGGGGGGGGGTTGCGAATCTCGTGACTATGGTCACTTCACTATCTCCACCATTCAACCTATGTTACACACATCCCACATACCCACATCACTCATCTCGTTTTCTATATTTTTTAATAAAATTAGAGAGAGAGAGATGTAGAGAGAAAGAAGGGTGCATGATGAGCGGGATGGGGTCCTTACTTTACCGAAATATTATGGGGTGAGGGATGAGGCGTGGTGTTCCCCTCCATCCTTTAGCGCCACCTCATCACCTTCATTGGCGTAGCTTTCAAGGGGCCGGGAGGGGCGCCCGAACCCCTGAATTTTTCGCTCAGTAGTGTTATGTATGTACGTTTCTTGTAAAATTTTGTAGGTATATACGTTTTCGACCCCCCGGTTTTATAAAAAAAGTTTTACTTATATAGAATTTTTAGGTTCGGTGACTTCCGACCCCACGGTGGAAATTTTCAAACTTCGCCACTGATCACCTTTGCCTTTCCCCATGAGTATAACATATAGCCTAACTAAACTATGGGTGTGATTATACCAGGTATTTTTGTTTGTCTGTATGAGAATGTAAATACACACAATGTATGGTAACTACTACGAACAACGTGCACAATATTGTACCAAAAGATGTTAAAGCATATTACTGGTTTTGGTCAAAATAAAGAGGTTTATAGGTTTGAATTTCATACGACATTGGAGATCTTTAATGATGATTAAGTGGCACAATTGACTTCAAAACCTATCACTTAGGGATCTAATATTCACCTCGTTGTACACTAATATCCGAGGGCAAAGGTCTTAATCACAAACCAGTAGTTTTGTAATCTAATCTAACTTATAATAAAAAACTCCAAATAATGCCACATGTCATTCTCTCCTCCAACCTCATAAATTTTATTTATATTTGTTTAATAAATTTCTTTTAATATTATTTGTTTAATAAATTTCTTTTAATATTAATATTAATTTTATTACTATAAATAAGCAACAAATTTAGGCATAAAGAGTTGTACACCAAGCATTGGGTGTATTTCAAAAAAAATTGATTTTCCACTTTAAACATAAAAGTTTTCATCTTTTATATTAAAATCCTTTTGATTTTTTTCACTTTTAACCTAAACTTTTTATCTTTTTCAGTTTAACCTTTACATTTTCTATTTTCAACTTTGTTCCTCCATACTTTTCACCTTTTGCAAGTTTTTTGTTTTAGGTTTCGTTCTAAATTTTGCGAGTTAACACTCCGCAGCGTGTGTGTGGGGTTCAACGTTTTTTCGTCTATTTTTCCCGTTTTACAGACCCATCGCAACGTGTCTATTTTTCCATGTTTGACAGGGTCGTCGCAACGTGACGGTCCTAGATCGACTTCGTTATTCTTTTCTATGTTTTACGTTTCGGTTTAATTTATTTGCATTAACACGTCGCAACAGGCGTGCATGGTTCAACGATTTTACTTCTGTTTTTCGTTCGGTGTTGTTTCTTCCTTTCTTTATTTATTTTGTTTTTATGAGATTTTCCGTTGTTGGTGATCGCGCGCGGCGGTCTTATTTGGTACGGGACGCAACGTGCGTGCGTGGGCGAACGTTTTTCATCGTCTATTTTCTTCCCGTTTCACAGGTTCAACATAACGTGCAGGTTCTAGATCGACTTAGTTATAACTAAAGAATTCCCGCCGCATTACGGCGGGTCACAATTCTAGTTTGAAAATAATTAAAAGAGTTAATTACTGTTTTCGTCCCTGTGGTTTGTCAAAAATCACTTTTCAGTCCATTAGTTTAAAAATTGCGATTTCAGTCCTTGTGGTTTCACTTTCGTAACCATTTCAGTCCCTGTGATTTCACTTTTGTAACCATTTCAATCCATTATTCTGTAAAGTACAGGGACTGAAATGGTTACGAGGTGGACTGAAATGGTTACGAAAGAGAAACCACATGGACTGAAATCGCAATTTTTAAACTACTGAACTGAAATAGTGATTTTTGATAAACCACGGGGATAAAAACAGTAATTAACTCTAATTAAAAAAAACCATAAAATTATTAAAGGTTTTGATTATATGTATTATTACATCCTATAACATTTAATTAACATATTAACCAATATTGTCCGTGTTTATAACTGAAAATTAACATATTTGTTTTTTATCACCCATACAAGATCGATTGTCAACATTAAAGGGCTGCAAAACGGAGCCTGCTAAAGGGTTCGGCAATATGTCGTTTATGCGGTGAAGTTGAAGAAGATGCCGAGCATCTGTTTGTATCTTGTTATATTGCAGTATTGATGTGGAATAAGGTGAGCGTGTGGTGCAATATTCCCCAGCTCTTCGCGTTCAGTATCCGTGACCTCTTCCAAGTGTACAAAGGAGTGGCAGCATCCGGACACAATAGGCGTATAATTCAGGTGATAATTTTAGTTTCTTGCTGGGCAATTTGGAAGGCACGAAACGAACTAATTTTCGACGGAAAACGAGTAGCAATCGATAGAATTTTTGGCGAAATGCAAACCTTGGCGTTTATGTGGATCAAACATAGATCAAAAAACAATAGTATACAATGGGATAGCTGGGTAAATTTTAGTATTACTTGAACTTGAACCGTATGTTTCTGTTTTTGTTTTTTACTTTGGGTGTAAGCTGGGAGTTCGAAGTTTTAGTGTAAGTTCCCTGCTAGCACTGTTACTTTGTAATAAAGTTTGTTGTTTGCCGATAAAAAAAAAAAAGTAGGTTACACTTTTACTGGTCGGTCCTCGGGTAATATCTTTAACCTTTTTCGGGTTTCGGCCCGGTCCATGACCCATAAACACCCCTAAAATACTTTAGAAAGGGAAAAAAAGTCAAAACCCAAAACGGATAATGGGCCTGAACTAACTTTCTCTGGCCCAACTCAGTTGAAAGACATACACATAGGGATCAACAACACAAACTCAAAAAACAAGAATCAAAGTACAACTCTGGTTCCAAAACCCTACGCAGTTAAGTCGCAAAGATGTTGGTTTATCAGGATTTGCTTACCGGTAATCTTTTTTAACTACTTCTTTCATGGATCTGTTATGTGTTTTGATTCTTGATTAAGAATCTATGTTTTTTTTTGTACTTGTTTCTGATACTAAATGTTTTTTAACATAATTAATGTAAACTGTTTATTGCTTTAATTTGTTTATTCTCATAGATCTGATTGTAAATTATTATTTTTCTGAGTTTTGTATGTATGACGATTGATTTGTATTTAATATTTATTCCCTTGAGGAAATTTGAACTTATTTATTTTATGGTTAATTTTGGTTATTGCTGACTTTTTTTAAGCTAATATCTTTAGGGGATTTATTTGTTAGAATGGTTGTTTTAGCAGCTGAATATGTTCTACAGTTCTAGATCTAATTTGATTTTGTGATTGGTGTTTTGTTCCTATGGTTAGCCGTTATTGTAGAAGCGGGTTCGATTAGGGCTGCAAACGAACCAAACGTTCGAACTGTTTGGCGGGAAGTTCGTTTGTGTTTGTTCGTTTATTGAACAAACGAACATGGACAAGAAATTTCGTTTGTTTAGTTAATGAACGAACATGAACAGAGGTTGCGTTTGTTCATTTATGTTTGTGAACGTTCGATAACGTGTTTGTTTGTGTTCGATAGTTTATTCGTGTTTTTAGTTTTTTATATTTTATTTAAATATTTCAAAAGTCAGACAAATAAAATATTTAATAAGTGTTAGTGTATTATATGTTATGTTCATGAACGCTTGTTTGTGTTCATTTGTTTCTATTTGTGTTCTGTGTTTACGAACCTTAGCTTGTGCTCATTAACGTTCGGTTTTGTTCATTGCTCAAAATTAACAAACAAACACAAACGAACACGAACAAGTTCATTTCCTTAACAAACAACGGTAAGTGTTTCTGAACCGTTCGTGAACATATATATTTCTTAATAAACGAACACGAACAAGGTATTGTTCGTGTTCGTTTGGTTCGTTTGCAGCCCTATGTCCGATTGTCCGATGTTTTTATGTCAAAAGGTATATGGTTTTTATGCACTTAATATTTTGAAACATCGATCTGGTTTTTATTTCGAGTCGAGCTAAATTTGGATCTTAACTGTATTTACTTATTATATTGATCGTAATGTAGGCGATGAGCTTCTTTCTGACTCGTTTCCTTACAAGGAACTTCTAAATGGGATTCTTTGGGAAGTTGAGGGAAAGGTTTGTTTTCTTTTATAGTTTCATACTTTTATATAACATGTTGAACATGTTTATATGGTTTATAATGTTATGTAACGATCTTATATTGTTTCTTCTCGCTTGCAGTGGGTTGTGCAAGGAGCTGTTGCCGTTGACATCGGTGCAAACCCTTCTGCTGAAGGAGCTGATGATGATGAGGGTGTTGACGATCAAGCTGTGAAAGTTGTTGACATTGTCGACACCTTTAGACTCCAGGTAAAAAGTTAAAAAGTCTTGGAATGAATGAATGATCGATGGTGTTCGGTTTTTAATACTTTGTTATCTTGTCATTCGAATTTGCAGGAACAACCGCCTTTTGATAAGAAGCAGTTTGTCGCGTATATCAAAAAGTACATCAAACTACTGACCCCCAAGCTCGAAGCGGAGCAACAAGAATTTTTCAAGAAAAACATTGAGGCTGCAACAAAGTTCCTCCTCTCAAAGCTCAGTGACCTCCAATTGTAAGTTTTTTTTTTGCTACATGTTCTTTTGGTCAAATAGTAAATTATATCTATGGTTGCATTTACGGTGATGCATTAAGCTAACCGTGTTGTAAATTTCGATTACATAGATTCGTTTTTGATATGGTGTTTTTTATGCAGTTTTGTTGGGGAGAGCATGCATGATGACAGTAGCATTGTGTTTGCTTATTACAAAGAAGGCGCCGCAGACCCGACGTTCTTGTACTTTGGTCCTGGGCTGAAGGAGGTTAAATGTTAAGTTTCAAGTTAATTGTGTACTTCTAAAACAATTATTCTAGGTTTTATTACAAGTTGGGAGATGGATTTCTGTTTAAACTTCAAATTACTTATGCTATACTTCTTGAGTTACTTTGTTGGGTTTTTTTTTTTTTTTTTTTTTTTTTTTGCAAATGAATCAAACTTGAAAACACCAAAAAGTTTTTGCAAATGAGGTTGCAACTCTTAAAACAAACTATAGTGTATTTCATTCATACTTTCACTTATCATTCAAAAACAGTTTTTTTTTAATCCTACAAACTTTCTTTCAAATTTTTACAAGTCTATGTCATAATCACCACCTTATAGTGTATTAGACAAATACTTTAATAGTACAATAATTTATATAAATTAAAGTAATGTATTAAAAAAAAATAGTGTGAAAAACTGAACTAATATAAACAAATGTTTATATAAGAAAAACATTAATGTTCTTTGTAATATTATTCAACTATTACATTTAAAGTGATTTATAGTTTAAGTTAAATTAAATGTGATGTACAAGTCGATAAATTAATAATAACATGGTTGTAAAACAAGGTCTCGAAGGCCGACTATTCCCCGAGCACTCGAACAAAGTAAGCTGTCAAGGCCCAGGTACTCTTCGTCTAGGCTAAGTACTTCCCCCGACTACTCTCCACCTAGGCCGAATGCTCTCAACTCCGACTAGGGAGCGCCTAGTGACTTTTGCGACCATGAATAATAATAATTTGCCTAAGCTCCACAAGATTAGCTGGTCACCGCCCTCTCTACGAACATTCCTAAAGGACGCAAACCCGCACAATGTGGCTTTTCACATAGACGGGACGTATCAGCCAAACACACCCTCACGAGTGGTGCGTTATCGACGGTGTAAAGGTAAATTGTTATCTTGTACGAACATTTTTATATAAATATAGCAAACAAAAAAATATTCTTGTGATTCCCTAGTAAAGAGCATCCACAACGTTCGTCCGGATCGAGCTGGCCTCCAGGTGGAAGAGAGATGTTAGTGAGAGAAGTCCATAAGTGCGGACAAGATTTCGAACGGGTTGTGAGGGGATGTTGGTTCGTCCGGCAATGTGGGTTCGTTCGGAGGGAGGTGATGCTAAAGTGGGCTCGTCCGGTTAGTTCTGCAGTGTGGGTACTCTAGTTGGATATTAGATATAAACAATATAGATGTATTTATAATTGCACATCTACATCACATTTTATATTTTTTATTATATGGATAAATCACAAATGGAAAGACAAACAAACTTTACAACATTAATCTCAACCAAATAAAATAAAATAAAAAATCTCATCCAAACTAATAATACACATTTTGATTATCCAGAACCAGAAAGCAACAGTCCACCTCTCAGCTCTCACATATCCTACCAAAAAGGCTGGAGGATTTACATAACCAAAACCAATAGAAAACAAACAAACACCCCAGAAAAAAATAATAATATATATATATATAGGACAAAGATCCGTTAGGAACCACCCTTTATTGCGAGAACCGCGAGAACCAGTGTGAACACAAACAGTAATACCTAAAAAAATCTAAAAAACACCCAAAAAAATTTTTTTATTTTTTACTATTTTTTATATAAAAATCGCTACTTTTAGTATCCAAAAAAAAAAAAAAATTTTTTATAAATTTTTTTAAAAAAAAAAAAAAAATTTTTTTGGCTACTAAAAGTAGCGATTTGAACATAAAAAATAGTAAAAAAATAAAAAAAAATTTTAGATTTTTTTTTGATTTTTTTAGATTTTTTAGGTTTTTTGGGGGGGTTTAGTTTTTAGCTTGGGGGGGGGGGGGGGGGTGTTTAGGTTTTTGGGGGGTGGGGGAGGGGGTTTAGGTTTTTGGGGGGGGGGGGGTTAGGTTTTTTGAGGGTTTTAGTTTTTAGCATTTAGCTTTGAGGGGGGGGGTTAGGTTTTTTTTTGGGGGGGGGGGGGGTTAGGTTTTTTTTAGGGTTTTTTTAGGTTTTTTTAGCTATTTTAGCTTGTGTTCACATTGGTTCTCGCGGTTCTCGCAATAAAGGTGGTTCTCGCATGAACCTTACCCTATATATATATATATATTAAAAACAATTTTGGCAGAAAGAACCCCTGCAACAAAGCATGAAACCGCGCAACGTAAGACGAAAGATAAACTCAACTTGTACAAACAAGGAATCTTGGAGGATATTAAACAAAAGATCGGATTTAGTGATTTACCTATACGCATAACAAACGATAAATACTTGACACCGGATAAACGAATGTGGAAGGTCAAACCACAAGTATTATGACCACAATGAGAAGCACAATCCCCACAATAACCAAAAGCAAGCAAGTCTGCATGAACCATGTGCAAAAGAATGAACATTAATCATAGTTGTTAATGGCGAATAGCGACAAATAGTGATAAGGTATCTATATGCTAAATAGCGATAAATAGCGGGCGCTGTTTAAAAATAGCCACACACTAGAAAAAAGCTTTTACAAAATTTTAAGCGGGCCGGGATCTCTGCCAAAAAGGAGGCTCCAGTAAATTTCCTTACTGACCCCTTAGAGGGGAGGTCCACTTTACGCCCGGCGGACATCCTTGTGTTTGGATGGGAAGGGGGGAAACACGCTTGTGTAGATCTAACTGGAGTCTCCCCCCTTGTCGGACTCAAGGACAAGGGCTTTGTCGTAGGGCAAGCGGTGCTCAAGGCAGAGGCGAGCAAAGTGGCAAAACATGACAAAGCTTGCCGGGAGAATCAACATGTGTTTGTCCCGTTTGCGTTTGATACCTTTGGTGGTCTCGCTCCTGACGCTGTACGACTCTTGAATCGGGTTCAAAAAGTCGTTAATAGTAATTCTTCGTCGCTAAAGGTTTCAAACTTTGTATTTAGTAGAATTGGTTTTTCTATTCAAAAGGGGGTGGCGGCGCAACTTGTTGCCCGACTACCTGCCATTGCTTTGTAATTGCCCTTTTTCATGTGGAATGATATAAAAGAAATATTAAAAAAAAAAATATATATATATATATATTTATATTATATCAAAATACCATGGTATATACGCTATTTTACATGTATTTAACAAAAACCTAAAATCCAGCTATTCTATGCTCTATAGCTATATTTAATCGCTATTTATATTCAAAAAATAAATAAAAAATAAAACTGAAATCCAACTATTTATGGCTACATACCCTGTAGCGACCTTCGACCTATACGCTACGCTATTGGCTATAGCGACCATAGCAACCATAGTTATTAAAGGCGTTAGGCGCACTCAAGGCGCATAGGTCTCGCCTGGGGCCTAGGCGCAAGGCGCAAAAAAAGCGCGGGCCTGAGAAAAAAAAAGCGTACAGCAAAAAAAAACTTAAAATATTTTTATATATTAGAAAACTAATACTATTCTTCAAATCAAATAAAACTAAAGCTATCATATAACATTTAATATCGTCTAGTTAGTACCAAAAGTTATAAAATGCTAGTTTATTAGCGTAGAAAAATAGTTTCCGTTATATAAAAGTAGAAATCTAGCTGGAATCTTGCCAGAATTTAGGGAATTTGGCCGGAAACTTTTCAGAATCTAGGAATCTCGTTGGAATATGCGCATGAACCATCACTCGGAGAATTAAAGCGCAATTGTCTTGACTTAAGGCGCAATTGCCTCGCTTTGCTAGGAAATTGGGCCTAGGCGCAAGAGGCGATGGCTTTTAACAACTATGATAGCAACCCGCTGTTGACAACTATTAGCATTGTATACGCAAAGAAAAAATATAAATAAGAATTACCATGGAGGAGTTTGATCGTTGAGCCTTTGATGCTTTCGCAAGGTGGGATTTACCCTGTGTAGTTGCAGCATGAGAGTTCTCAATATTCGAGCCAATATCGTCTGAAACAAATTGATCACACTCAACTCACGTGTAACAAGATGAAAATATAAAAAGTGTAAAAAGAAAATAGGAAGCGAAAAAAGTGAAAATTATACTTACCGATCATTGTTCCTTGCTCATGAACCAAAACGGCAAGATCTTTGAATATTTCGTTTACCTCGCCGATTTGGTTTTGAATTTCTTGTATTCCCTGATCTCTTTCTTCAATAATAGCCTCGTTAAATGCGATCTCGTTGTCCAACAGTAACACTTCTTGTCTGCAGAAAGAACAAAATAATCATTTTTAACAAAACAACTAGGGCTGCAAACGAACCTAACGAACCTAACGAACATGGAGACCTTGTTCGTGTTCGTTTGTTAAGAAATACGTGTGTTCACGAACTGTTCATGAACACTTACCGAACGAGATTTTATGTCCGTGTTCATTTGTTAAGGAAATGAATGTGTTTGTGTTTGCTTGTTAATATTAGGCAGCGAACAAAAATGAACGTTGATGACACAAACTAACGTTCTTGAACACAAATAGAAACAAATGAACACAGACAAGCGTTCATGAACAAAATATATAATACACCGACACTTATTAAAAATTTTATTTTTCGGAATTTTGAAGTATTTAAATAAAATATAAAAAATGAAAACACTAACGAACTATCAAACACAAACGAACACGAACATAAATGAACGAACGTGGCCTCTGTTCATGTTCGTTCATTTAACTAAATGAACGGAATTTCTTGTTCATATTCATTTGTTTAATAAACGACGAGCACAAACGAACCTCCCACCGAACAGTTCATGAACTGTTCGCTGAACATTTGGTTTGTTTGCAGCACTAAAAACAACACATGCTCCTAATGATACACAAATTGAATTTTGAAAAAACTACAACACTGCCCCTTGTATATGCGAATTGAGAATTGTATAGCAAAAAACCTGCCTTCTAGATTCGAATAGAAGGGCTTGCTGTTCGGGACTTCTACCTGAGCTGGCATCCGTTTCACTGGCTTCATTACTGAAAATTATACAAAATGACGAGAAGAAAGTAATTTAGAAGTTGGAACAAATTCGAATTGAAACGAACTTCTAAAGGCAGTAATCAAGGGCGTAGCTTAAGAGGGGCCGGGAGGGGCGCCCGAACCCCCAAACTTTTCGCTCAGTAGTGTTATATATGTAGTTTTCGTATAGAAATTTTTGGGTATATACGTTTTCGACCCCCCCCCTGCGCCCCCGTTTTCATGGTCAAGCTTCGCCACTGGACTGCCACTAATTAGTTAATTATTAACACCATGACTATTTACCGTGATGAATGTATAGCTTGAGGAACAGAAGGAGAGTAAGCGGTCTCCCTTTCGGCTGATAGCCGTTGTGCTTTCTGGAATTCTTTTAAAACTGCTTGAAAATCTTTTGCGAGTTTCGCATCTGTAATCTTTCTACTAGCCTGTATATAACGGAGAGAACAATAGGACTTATAAAGGTACTTAAACATAAAGCCAAATTAAGGGTAAGCAATCAAGCATCTACTGTTACCGCTTACTATAAACGAAATTATCATTTATTGATCTAGAAATCATGTCAACTTATAAAGATTAAAAACACAAAATTTGTTTTTTTTTTCCTGAACGTAAAGATAAGGAGCGGGAGTTACTTACACTAACTTCAGCACGATGATCTATTTCGCTAGCTTTCTTGAGTTTATCAGATGTATCTTTCACCAACTGTCCAATATGTAGTCTTGTTTTGTGCCTATCCTTAACCAAAAACGAATAATTATTTTCGCTGTTCAACAGCGCTAAATAGTCATACAAATGAATAAAAATGAGAACAAAAATCTTGTAACATTAGATATGCATCTACAATCTATAATGTCTTCTTCACCATTTTGTGTATACGTTCTTTGGATTTTGTAGGTAAGTTCTTTTCATTTTTACTTTACAAGGTTTTTATTTTACCATGAGTGATTAAATTCATGAACATACTTGTTAGGTTTCTATTTTACTATGAGTAAATAAATTCACGAACATACTTGTTTGAACTTGTGATTTGGGGGTGGATTGAACAAAGTTGGATCTTTCTATGTTTTATTGAGAGTATGCATACAAGCTGTTCGATGATATGTCTGAATAAGAATTGCATGATTATACAATACAAACTTGTGATTGAGATGACAGTTGAGTTGAAGTAATCAATGGCTATGATAAAGCCTTATTCCCATTCTTCTTGATTTTGCAAATTGAATTGAAGTAGATTTTATTGCCATATGGCTGCTGAGTATAAATTACATGTATTATTTGCTTAAAAATGATTGAAACAAAGAAGCCTTGGTGAATAAATAGGAACCGAGGACTGAAATCTGTTAATTTTCGGTCTTGTTTTCGAGTAATTTTGGGTCAGACCGAAATCTGTTAACTCCTAATTGTATCGTATTTTTATTTTTTATTAGGTGATGAATTTTACCCGACCCAAACCGTCGGACCGACCCGGATTTTTTAAATCCGGTCCTATGATATTAGAGTGTATTTAAAAACAATGAACCCACTGGAAAAAATTTCTGGATCCGCCACTGCATATGCGGCTTTATTTACTTTTTTTTTTTCTTCTTCAGAGTTCAGACAACTGAGTTTCATTCAAAATAGAGTGTTTTTTTTTCTTGGTGTAGGCTATACGAGTGCTAGTACCCTGACCAACCGAACCAATTCCGACAAAACATCCGTACGGAACCCAGTACCGATATTCATTTATATGGTTTTCGATCCGGGTAAACCATGTGTCCATATCTTTTTAGCTATGTAGTTAATGCGGTAAAATATCGGATATCGGTCAAGGACCGATATTTGAGATATAGGTTATCTCGGTGAGATATCAGTAATTTTAATATAATGCAGAGCCAATGATCTCTAGATCAAGTGGTGGAGGGCTTGCATTTCTATTGAGAGATGCAGGTTCGACTCCCACTTGGTGCAGAGTGAGGCACTGGTGGGCAATGATAGGAGACCCAGGGAAACCTGGGTTGGATCCTTGAGTCAAACGGGTTTTACCAGTAATTTCACCGTCGTGCCTACGGGCGGGTGGGGTACCGGGTTTTCCCCGGAATTGGTGGTGGACTCGGGTTACTCTCGGAGTACTCCGTTTGTCCAGTGGGTGCCCCGAGAGTGTTCGGGATTGAGTTTGTTGGCCGTTCAAAAAACAATATAATGCAGAATTTATATATATAGCAATTTAACACTAATAATTCAGTGATATATCTGTGAAATATCGGTCAATATCACTGATAATACCGGTACCGATATTTGACACCGATATTTTACCAGGGGACCGATATATCACCGATATTAACTGCATAGCTTTTGAGGCATATTACGACTTTATATTTTTGTTTCTCTTCCAATACGTACCGTAACAAAACGATACCAACCAAATTCCCGCTGCGTAGGGCGGGTGACTCCCACTACTACTACTACTACCACCCATTAAAATTCTAGTGATCTGAACCTAAAACGTTAAGCATATTATACCAACAAGAAAACCCTAATATAAGTAAAAAAGAAACTGATAATAATATTCAATGAATGAGACATACAGTTTTTCTCGAAGCTCAGGAGTATCTTTAGGTGTACCAAGGGTGTTAACAAGCCTCTGAAACGTATTGATAGCAGTATTGATCTGGAAGATTCCAGAAGCAATAGCTTGGGTCGGGTCTTGCTGCTGCTTCGTAGCCCCCGTATACCCCTTGCGTCGAGAATTAATCGGGCGACCCGCTTCGATGTCTTGAAAACTCATATTGTGTTTCTTGAATGAACCCTAAATTGAAGGATTGAATTGTAATATTGAAGGAAGAATAATGTGTGAGAATAATGAGTGAAAGTTAATAGGAATGAGTGGCGATAATTGATGAATTGAAAGGGGGTTGATGATTTACAGAGAGGGTTGTGGTGGCATATGAATGGGGGTGATCGCTAATGTCTTGAAACAGAATTATGTTTTTGAGTTTTTACTTGTTGGAGTCTTGTGCATCAAAGGAAAGTTGTAAGTATAAGAAAACAAAATCATTTAAATAGTTTTATTAAAGTTTGACATGTTGATTGGGCTGTAGCCCAGTGGTAGTGGTATGGCAGAGTGATGGTGACAAACCTACCGACGGGTTCGATCCTGAGCCACACCCCGGTTTTCATCCGCATGTTACTTTAGCGAGCCAATTTGTGTGGAGGCAGTACGGTTTTTGGGGAAACGTCGTAACCAAGTCTGGTCAATCCAGCGCGGGTTGGTTAAGACAACGTAAGTCTGGACAGATTTGGCTAAGACCGCCCATTAGGCGATGTAACATTTGATCACTCAAGTCTCAAAAGGAAAATCACCGTTCAAAAAAAAAGTTTGACATGTTGAATGATACGTAGTTATTTGACCATAGTATTATAGTTGGTTTTTAGTATATCATTATTTAATTTAATGATTTTGTTATATAAAAATATTAATTAATTAATATTACCTAAATTTAGCGATGTAACTCATATGCCTTATAAATTTGCTCGTCTTAACTACACATCATCTGTATATCAATATATATCATAATACTAAAATCATCACTTGAAGATGATATACTAGTTGGTACCGCTAGGATATAAGCCTTTGGTTTTGCTTTAGATAACCAACTTTGTTTCGAAAAAAAAAAACATAGCTTATAAATTGATCAGGTGCTATATAAATCCCGTCATGTAAAACGAAATGAGATGTAAGAAGCCAAAATTTTTAGAAAGGGGCATGGATTAGTGTTTCGTTTTGAGCCCCAAAATGGTTGGACCGACCCTGAGTATTTCAATGGTTGACGACAAATTAGCGAATTGAAACATTTCTTTGTTAGTCATTGTTTTAGTTTGGTTGTCCAGTATAAAAGTTTTGGATGCATTTACTTTTATGGCTTTCTCATTATTTGACTCATTTATTTTTGGCATATTTTGACCCATTTTCATGGTTATTTTTGGCATATTTATGGTCCTGGTTAACAAGATTTAAAATCAACAATATCCAAGGAACCACATGAGTTATGGAAGGAAAGGGTTCCAAAATTTGTCTTATTTTATAGTTTGGGCTGTTACACAAACCTATGACGTGAACAAATGGCCTTTTTGGCATATGCTATTTTAATGATCATCGTTTATACACTTTAAGTCAACCATAAACTTTGGGTTTGTGGATGGAATCCTCGGAGAAGGGTTAAAATGGTAGTTCCTGCTCCTTGAAAGGTATCAAATAAATGATTATTTAATTGGGATTTAAGCATAAAGATGTCACCGACCTATAAAAAGTGGGCCCTTTTTGGCATATGCTATTTTAATAACCATCATTTAAACACTTACATCAAGAACTTTTTTTGTTTGTTAATGTGTTGAATTCTTAAAAAAAAAGAGTTTATAAGTAAAGAAGTAAGCCATAAAATTTGGAGGTGTGCATGGTTCTGGGCTCAACCCGAAAAAAAAAATTGGTTTTTCGACTTTCAATTTTATGTATGGGTTCGGTTTAGTTATACGCCGCCAGTTTTCGGTTTTGCTTGAAATGTTTGGGCAAAAAATACATGGCTCAAAATAATCAATTTGGATTCAAAAAAAGTTGATTGGTGTCTCAAACCTTTGACCAAATGGTTGGGTAATTAATTGTCATGTAGGATCGTTAATAAATTGCTACACCACCCTCCTTGTTTCATCCACCATGGTTGGCATGGATTAAACCATGTCAACCATGACCCTACTTTCCTTTTTTAATATTCTTTTTTCCTTTTTTATAAATAAATTAAAATAAGATAATAGTGGTTTGGGTTATGACCACACCCTTAGAGTAGTGGTTTTGAATGATGGATTAAAAGTAAATGACATGGCGCTAATGTGAAGAGTCATGGAGACCATGAGAATCATTACCACACCCTTTAGCCTAATAAGCTTGGGCCATATGAATCCAATAAAAACATTTGAACAAGTTTACAACGGTTTGGTTCGGTTTTGAAAAGAAATTTATTATCTGTATATATTATTATTATTATTATTATTATTATTATTATTATTATTATTATTATTAATTCATAACAATTGAATAAATAGTGTTTTTTTTTGTCTTTTTATGATTTTGTCTTTTGTATTAGTTTATTTTTCATAGTAAACTTTAATAAAAATTTTTTGAAATAAAACTCTTATTTTTTATTATTTTGCGGCATAAGTTGAATGGTTTTATTTTACATATTTCTCTGATTGTTCGTCCTTCGGTTGATACTTAGCCCGGTATTTGATGGTCACATTTGGTCTTTCACGTTTTCTTATCCTCTGACTTTCTAAAACATGTCGGTATAAATTCAACTTCATGAATCACTTGGTGTTAGAAATCCGTGTTTATATTTTACGTTTTTTCGGTTTTGGTCGTCGTTTGGTTGGTAGTTAGCATGGTTTTACGACCCTTGCAACGTTGGTAGCACGGTTTTACGCCCTCACTGCAACGCGGGGGCCTAAGAGTAAATGAATATGAAGCGTAACTTTTGGCTTTAAAAAAACATTGTTTCGGTTACTAGTTTTGATAAAAAAAATATATATATATATAAGTTCAATTTGTTGGTTATTTCGGTTTTGGTTCAATTAACTCTTTTTTACAATCAAAAGAAAGCATGGAAACTCAATCTCAGTGTTTTCATACCTGAACCCGCCGGTTGGACTGGAACCGGAGGTTGAGCTGGTCCGGGTGTATCGGGCCGGAAATGCATTGAATCGGAGTTGAACCGGCGACCCGGCGGTTGGACCGGGAAACCGGCCGATCGGACCGGTTTTTTATATATTTCTTCAGATTGAACCCTATTAATTTTTAAACCGGCCGATCGAATCAGTTTTTGAAAGGGTTGAACCGGTTTTTTATATATATTTTTCAGATTAAACCCTATTAATTTTTATAATATTTACGATACCTTCCGATTCTTACGTCCGGTCCAACCAGTCGAATCATTGAATCAGTAAGAAGACCGATTTAACGTCCGATTCTATTCTCAAAAACATTAATCAAAATCATAAAAGTGGGCCCAGTAAGGTTGATGATAATAATCTTCCACCGAACAAAAAAAGATAATTTTTCATTTACTTAAACTTATAAAGCCGTTACAAAAACGCGTGGATGGTGTGGTGGTGGAAGCACACACAGTGTATGTAACCCGTACCCGTTTATTGTTCATCAATATATTTCTCTCTCTTCATTACAAAAGCAGAATATGCAAATGCTCACTTGTACCATCCGCCATGACTGCACTCCCTCAGGTTCATCATTTCTTCCATCACTTTTTTCACTTATCTTCATTCACACATATATATACATACATATACGTATAATCGATCTTCGAAGATTCGCTATTCACTATCTGATTTATCTAAAACTGTTATTCATTTACAATCTATGCATCTGAATCTATGATCGTAATTCGTAACTGTTTGTAGTGTCAGATTATATAATTGTCGATTGAAATTACTTTATCAGTTTATCATCGTCTTCATTGAGATTTATAGGATATTTTACGCGGAATATATATATATTTAGGTCATCCGTAGTTAGATTAGGATTTTGTAACTTGTTGATTTGTTGTTGTGCTGAATGAATTTGTGTATTTAAGAGGAATGCATATGATGATGATATCATGATATGAAGCTGCTAATCTATGATCGTAATTCGTAACTGTTTGTAGTGTCAGATTATATAATTGTTGATTTAATTTACTTTATCCGTTTATCATCGTCTGATTCGTCTTCATTGAGATTTATAGGATATTTTACGCGGAATATATATATATTTAGGTCATCTGTAGTTAGATTAGATTAGGATTTTGTAACTTGTTGATTTGTTGTTGTGCTGAATGAATTTGTGTATTTAAGAGGAATGCATATGATGATGATATCATGATATGAAGCTGCTAATCTATGATCGTAATTCGTAACTGTTTGTAGTGTCAGATTATATAATTGTTGATTTAATTTACTTTATCCGTTTATCATCGTCTGATTCGTCTTCATTGAGATTTATAGGATATTTTACGCGGAATATATATATATTTAGGTCATCTGTAGTTAGATTAGATTAGGATTTTGTAACTTGTTGATTTGTTGTTGTGCTGAATGAATTTGTGTACTTAAGAGGAATGCATATGATGATATCATGATATGAAGCTGCTAATCTATGATCGTAATTCGTAACTGTTTGTAGTGTCAGATTATATAATTGTTGATTTAATTTACTTTATCCGTTTATCATCGTCTGATTTGTCTTCATTGAGATTTATAGGATATTTTACGCGGAATATATATTTAGGTCATCTGTAGTTAGATTAGGATTTTGTAAGTTGTTGATTTGTCGTTGTGCTGAATGAATTTGTGTATTTAAGAGGAATGCAGATGATGATATCATGATATGAAGCTGCTACTTAAATGTTGAAGATATTTGTGGTTTTCGATATTTGTTAGGGCAAGTAGGTGATATGAATGTTTGAGATAACATTGTGTGTGAAATGTGAATTACTTAAGATCACTGTCATAAAGTATTGAGTGAAAATAAACAGTATAGAAAAGCGAAGGGAAAGGATCTGGAATAATTTGCAAAAAGTGGAAGAACGCTGACGCAATAAACTTAGGAAATATGGTTATCTCGGATAGTGTTTGTGGAAAGCCGGTAACGTGCTTTTTGCTGTTTGGTTTTAGTTATTAAAGAGTTAGGTCAACATATCCGATATCGTCATATCGCTTACTGGTGAAGTTTATATTAGTGTAATATAAAAGAGGGAATACCAAAAGATAGTTACATTGGTGATTTTGAAGATGTTAACGTTTGTGGTTTGTTAAGGTTTATTTTGTATTGCAACTTGAAGTTTTTTTATCGTCTTGTAATATTTCAGGCGAGAAGGATGGTCTGTGTATGGCCAGGTTTAAGGCAAATCTGCCTTAGGAAAAACCTTATGTATGGGTTTATGCAGTTATTTTCGTTTCCTTTTAAAACCTTGCGAGGAGTTAGCCGATCTCTTGGTGTTTCTCATTTATGTAGCATGTCCAACATCTCTTCATCGTTGCAAATTGAATTGGTAAATGAATACTTATTACTAAATACATAACGGAACCACACAAACACAGTCACTAACTTCATCAGTTGTATATTTGTGTTATTATTTTGTATTGTGCTTGTGTTAGGTACCATGTCTCAAGGACAATTATGCATATCTTTTGCATGATTTGGATACCGGGACTGTTGGAGTCGTTGATCCTTCAGAGTCTTTACCAATAGTAGATGCTTTGAGCAAGAACAATCGTAATTTGAACTACATTTTAAATACTCACCATCACCATGATCACACTGGTGGGAATGTGGATTTGAAAGCGAGGTACGGTGCAAAGGTGAGCCGCAGATGATTCTTGTTGCACTTTGTAATGTTTAGGTTATCAATTTTTGTTGCTTAACCATAATGTCTTTGTCAGTAAATGCATTTTTTGTAATACGAAAATATCCTCATGATGGAAACCTGAAAAAGGTATCAGTTTCCTTATCCAAGATGTAATAAGAGATTATGTTCTATAATACTCCTAGAAAATTCCGTCTATATAATATGTAAGGCATAGTTGGAGTTAAAGAAACTAGTCTTATATGTGTGACCGGATGTTTAGTAGATTGTATTGTCAATTATTATTAACATAGGAACCGATCTTTTCTCTACATTATAGACTCCGAAGCTATTCATATTGAAAGATAATAAGATTGCCAAGTTCTGCTGCTAGCTTATGATGGAAATCGATTCATCAAATTTACAATAGGTCACACATATATGTTACCTCTTAGTGGATAGTAATGGGTGATCAAGTTATTATGATGAAAATTCTTGCGATGATATACGCACCATGACAGATCAGACTGATGAATTTTGCTGCTAAATTATGATGGAAGCGCGATTGCAGTAGGTCATGCATACGTTAGTTATAGACGAATATTTGAATAATCTGTTTTTGAGAATGCTACTAGTGGTAGCCTATTGTTTCTAGGTTTTCAAGAAAAGATCCATAGGACATTGGTTGATCTTAAGAACATCTGATATATTTAGCTATTAATCCACTATTTCAGATTAACCTATATGTAATTTCAAACATTACATTTCTTTTGGGAAGAGGAATTATTGTTCTTGTAACATTTTTTCTTATTATTAATATAATTATTGTTATATCTTTGGGGCTAGCTAAATGCCTAAGCCCCGAGAAAACCTAATTGATGGAAGTAATTTTGTATATTTATAAATTAGGATGGATGCTAGTTCTTTTTTTCACCCTCATGATCGGTACACATTAAGATCCTGTATATTATGCAGAAATACAACTGTTTCTACATATAAGCTTGTGAATACATGAGGAATTTGATGATAAGATACATGTACGAAAACCCTTGATGCTTTGACTTGAAATCATATAGTTATCTTCAATATTGTGTTTGCAATCGTGCAGGTAATTGGATCAAATGTTGACAGGGATAGAATTCCCGGCATTGACATCAGCTTGAATGATGGTGACACATGGATGTTTGCTGGGCATGAGGTGCATGTGATTGCTACCCCGGGCCACACTAAAGGTTTCCCATAATCTGCTACACATTAGATTTGTCAGTAATTTTTGGAGTGTTTCTTTTGGAATGGCTTTATATAGGAATGACTTATCTTGTCACATACTTTTGAAGTCATACACAATTCATTGTGTTGCTAATTGAAATAACAAATCTGTAATTGTTTAAGTGTAATTGTTTAAGTTTAAACTTAGGATTATTGAAAGAGGTAACGAATTCTGCTAAAAACAAAGAAGATAATAGATGTAGCAAATCATTGATTTTTTGTTTTTGTGATGACAGGCCATATTAGCTTTTATTTTCCGGCCTCGGGGGCTATTTTTACCGGAGACACTTTATTCAGCTTATCATGTGGTAAACTATTCGAAGGAACACCTGAACAGGTAATTAAACTATTTACTTTTAAATGATCGGTTTGGTATATTCATTACTGTTTATCTCTTCTTCTGCATATAACCAACCTGTTATCTACACATGCATCGGACATGTTTTTTGTTAGATTTATCTGAGAAATTACTGATTTTTTATATGAATAATAGTATAATACCTTTGTTTTTCTGCTGGTCTGTCTGACATAATAAAGCATCTGATAAATGGCCATGTGTAAGTCATTTGCTCTTAAACTGAAGTTTTAACATAGGTTTGCTGTATTACATTTTTTGATCACTAAGTTAAGATATCCTGCCATATTTTTCTTGTGTTTGTGACTTAACTGCATTGCTACACAGACATATATGCATGTATATATTTACTGTATATACATGCACGTGTTATGTTTATTTAATCGTTCACTTATGGCGTTTTTAGCCAATGTTTTGAGCGTATGCGTATATCTTGGGCTGGTATCGATAGGTTGCCGATGATGTTAGTATATTTTGCCATTTTGGTTTAGGTATCTTTTGGTTTGCTTTTTGCTCACAAGCGACAATATATCTTGTTTAACCTTTTTACTTACGCTTGTGTTTCAGATGCATTTGTCCCTTGAGAAGTTATTGTTGTTGCCAGAGAACACAAATATATACTGCGGGCATGAATATACATTGGTTAGTTGAGTTTTAATTTTTTATTTTTATCATGTGCGCCATCCTCATTCCCCTCATCCTTTTGGTCTACAATCAAGCTTGGAAGTTTAATAATCGGCATGCTATTCACAGAGTAATTCAAAGTTTGCACTATCCGTTGAGCCTGGAAATGAAGAATTACAGTCATATGCAGCCAACATTGCCAATCTCCGTAAAAAGCACTTGCCCACGGTAATTTTTATTTATTTTTAAGTTATGATTTGACCATGTGTTTCTGCCTTTTCTTATTTTCATAAAAACTAAATACATACAAACCTCCTAAACTGTTTACTTCAAAGATTTATATTGTTATTGTAGTAACACTACTTCATAAAAATTAAATGCATACAAACCTCCTAAACCATTTACTTCAAAGATTTATATTGTAGTTATTGTAATAACACTACTTTAACCTAGTTAGTGTTTTTTTAACTGGGAGTATTTTACAAACAAAAGTGAATAGTTCGGATTATTATTGGTGATTAAATGAGTTGGGATTATTATTGGCCAATAACAGTGAGTTGGGATTATTTAAATCCAATTTGCCTTTTCTAAATAAATAATTACAAATATAGTTCTAGCATTAGTAATATATAAAATTGTAATGGTTAACTGTATATATATGTATTTCTTTTTTGTTATACAAGACAAGTAGTAAAAACAAAATATAAAAAAGTAACAAAAGTATTATAAAATAAAATAACATAAAAAACATAATTATTACTTTTGACTTTTATAATAAAATAATGTAATAAAGTAAATAACATAAAAACATAATTATTACATTTGACTTTTATAATAAAATAATGTAATAAAGTGTTTAATCATTACCAAATTTGACTAATGGGTAGATTTATCCTTGTGTAAGGGGCACTCCCCTTAGGGGAGTCCCCTCTCTTACGCATAACCAATCCTCGTGTGCCACGTCAACTCCCCTCTTAAACTCCCCTAACACCCTAAATTGATGGCGGCACTCCCTTCTTATGTGACTTGGTTTTTATTAAAAAAAAAAAAAAAAAAAAACTTTTGATTGGTCCACTCATCCTCTCTCCTCCCTCTCTCCTCCCCCTCTCTTCGGTGAAGCCCCACCGTTTTCCTCCCTCTCTCTACCTCACCGCAAGCATGGCGGCACCTCCCCCTAATCGGCAACAGGGTCACCGCAAGGGGTCACCGATGGTGCCCCGAGTACCAATTGGGTGTATTTATCACACCCGCCGTAATTATTCATAAAGTGTTTTCGGGTTGACCATTTTGGTGGTTGCTAAATTGGGCCGTTTTAGTCAGACTGGCTTCATCATGCCACCTAGATAGAAATGTACAAATCGATTTTTTAAAAAACCGGTCCGGTTTTTTTAACCGGTTTCGGTTTTCTTTTTGGCACAAAAAACCGGTTTTCAAAAACCTGTTTGATACGAGGAGAAGCCGAACTGGTACTAACCGGTTTGGTTCAATTTTAAAACCGGTTTGGATCCTAAAACCGGTTTTTTTTTGTACATGTCATATATTCATTAATATTAAGTTTATGTTTGGGATGTTTTCTTTTTCGTATGAAATTTTGAAGTTTTTTTAAGCATTTTGACCATTGGTTTTGTGCAACAGATTCCGACAACCTTAAAAAAGGAGAAACTATGTAATCCCTTCTTGCGTACTTCAAGCGAAGAAATACGTCGGGTGTTGAATATTCCAGCCAATGCAAGTGACGCGGAAGTATTGGGTGTGATCCGACAAGCCAAGGATAATTTTTAAAGAATTCCTATAATACCCTTTTCCTGTCCTGCACATAAGAAATTATTAGGTCTAGTAGCATTTGGGAAGATTGTGTTATAGTGACTATACATAGTGTTGGATTTTTCCCAGCTAAGAATGATTGATGACATGTTTCCCCCTCAAATTCAGTCTTTGTTGTGTAAAATACTAAAAATGTCTCATGAAATATCACATGTCAAGTTGCCGGTCTTCGACCCAGTGGTCACTTTTTGAAAATGTTCGGTTAATCATCGTCACTGGAGTATCAAATACCTATATCTATGCGGGTCTCGTTCAACTCAAATTATCTACGCCAAAGACAAACATGGTGAGATTGCTATATGTATAAAAACGATCATAAAAATATGCGATTACAAAATCTTCTATAACCGAACAGACTAAAAAAATAAAATCCGACCTATATGTTTACAAAATAAGGGGTCTCGGCCTCTTGGGCTAACTGATGGTGTATTCAACACGCGGTTACCGTGCTATCCAGCTTCTTAACGAGCACATACATAGCAACACGTGGACTACGATAATCTGGATGCCAACCAGATTGATCAACTCGACCTATGATGAAATCCTCCATTGCTGCTTCCATAAAGCATTCAAGAACAGCATCTGCCAAAACAAGAATAACGAGGTAGTTATCCTCTGAAATCAATAATGTGAAAAATTAAGCACAAAATAATTACCGTTTCGAAGTTCTCCAGCCAGAATAATCGTTGTTTCGGTCCCACTGAGATCTACTAGAGTTTCTAACAAATCTGTCACGGCTTCTTCACTGTAGATCACATCCGATCCAATCACTACGTTCACAAACAATTAATTCATTAAATATCATGACAAAATTGTATACATCCTTCGCATGCTTAAGCTTTACACAAATTCCAAAAACGATTACATAAAGAGTAAAATGACATTTTCGTCCCTGAAGTTTTGCCAGTTTTGTGACTCTTGTCTAAAGGTTTGTTATTCCGCATCTGGATCCAAAAGGTTTGAAATCTTGCCATTTTCATCCGGCTCGTTAACTCCATCTATTTTTCTCCGTTAAGTAAGGGGTATTTCCATCTTTTTTGTTAACTTAAATGGCAATTCAGTCTTTTTCACTTTATGTACAAGCATTTAGCATAATGTACAAGTATTCAAAAGACCGAATTGCCCTTTAAGTTAACGAAAAAGATGAAAATACCTCTGACTTAATGCCGAGAAATGGATGGAGTTAACGAGCCGGGTGAAAATGGCAAGATTTCAAACCTTTTGGATCCAGATGTAAAAAAACAAACCTTTGGACGAAAGTCGCAAAACTGGCCAAACCTCAGATACGAAAATGGCATTTTACTCTAACATAAAAAATCAAGGGTAAAACTCTAGTTTTGTATTAATAATATTTAAAAGAAAAATTACCAAAGTCAGGTAAAGGTTCAACTAATTCTGGGTCAGGGCGATCGCCCCAGGTGAGTTCATTAACCGTTGCACAACCTCGTACGTCTCCATATAAATTATCTTCAACGTTCTTTTTTAGAAGCCTTAATCGGTCTGGCATATCTGTAAGGATAACTTGAGAACCTAAAAGAGCTGCAATACAACTGAAAACACAATATGAGAAGATTTATGATCGTTTTAGAACCAAGGGCAAAACAAATAAAAGATTGTTACCCAGCTAAACCGCAGCCTGCGCCTAGTTCAACAACCTTCTTGCCTTGAAGAACAAGTAATCCTTTTTCCACTGCATGTTCTAGAAACTTTCCTAAAACAATTCCGCTGTCCCACATAACTGATCCGGTTACTCCTGGAGTACCCTGGAATATAAAAATCAGCGAGGAAAATAACTTCAGTAACTAAAACCGCTGTGTTTGAGTTTGACCATCAGCCTCGAAGAGAGAGCTTTTATACAGATGATAAGATGATAAGAATTTTATAACTTGTCCATTCACTTATGACTTCTAAGGGTCGAATGACTAAATTCGAGCTTCATACTTTATATGACCAAATAACTACCTAATGTACGTACGGTAATTCACATGAGATTGTAGACCCAAATTTAAATGAAACCCACATCAAATTCCTGCCTTCCTGGTACGGTTATGATCATGGGATTCTTATAAACATCAAGATGATCAAGTAAAACCTTACCTATAATTTGAAGTACAGAACAAACTGAAATAGAAAACGCATAAGTTACCCAAAAGATCAAAAAACAGCAGTCTTAGTCAAGTGTCAAACCGTGTAAATTACTACATTTGACTACAAGACATAATGTAAGACCCGACCTCTTATCAACCAGTATTATCAACTTTACCGACAAGAAGCTCACGCTTTATCTTCCATTTCCTAGTGATGACTTCTAAAAAGGTCACCCATACCAGAACTACTCTTTAAATTTCTCCTATCACCCAACCAATACCCCTAAAACGCGTTAGTGCATAATTGTCATTAACGAGCATAGCAATCGCTATAGCGCGCTACGTAGCGTATAGGTCTAGGCTCGCTATTAGGGCTGTAGCGAGAGATAGCGATAATAGCGACAATTTAATTTTTTTTAATATAAATAGCAATTAAAAATAGCTATAAAATAGTTGGATTTTAGGTTTTTGTTAAATATACATGTAAAATAGCATATATAACAGGGTATTTTTGATATAATATACATTATAATTTTTTTTCTAGTATATCGCTATTTATAAAATAGCCGCCCGCTATTTATCGCTATTCGCTATGTAGCATATGATATAGGTACCTTATCGCTATTTGTCGCTAATCGCCATTAACAACTATGTGTTAGTGTATCCGAGGTCAGTGTTCCTTGGCACCAATATCTCACGTGCAGTCGTGCACACAGAACGATACGGGATTTGCATTAGGCGCGACACGTATACTAACGTAACAAGAGACATGGTAACCAGTACTATAATCAACAAAAGGGTTTTAAGGGTGTAAGGGGTGCTCACCTAATAGGTGAGTCCCCCCTCTTACACGTAACCAACCAGAATAAGCCACGTCAACTCTCCTCTAACACTCCCCTAATACCCCTTTTTGATGGCGGCACTCCCCTCTTAGGTGAATTGGTTTTTTTTGATTGGTCAAGCTCTCCCTCTCTCCTCCCTCTCTCCTCCCCCCTCCTCGGCAGCTCCCCACCGTTTTAATCCCTCTCTCTCTTCACCGCTGGAGTTGGCGGCACATCACCTATGCGGCAAGAGGGGTCCCCGATTGCAAATCGGTGGGTACCCGCCCACCCTAAGATTAGGGTTTTAAGTTGAAAATCAACAAAACCACTTAAGTGCTACAAATTTCTGCATAATCCAACATTGTTTCCATATCTTACATCAAAAAAGACCCTAATCATTATACAAGTGAAGTCAGGACCTTTCAACATTAATCCCTACTTATTTACTATTCAAAATTCTACATATTCCTTTAAAATTAACCAATGGCATTTCATCGAACACTATATGTGCAACCATAACTGACCAGTGAAGAAGGGGACTGAGAAATGGAGATACAACGGCCACAAGCGTCAATTGAGAGGTTGAGAGAAGACTGAGAGACGAAAGCATTGGGTTTAGAGAAAGTGGGTTGCTGAAGTCCCCACAGCAACATCATCTCATCAGATGGATCTCCTCTCACCATTCTTACTTTGCCTTTGTAGGATCCCATTCCAGTTACTATTTCTTCTTCTTCTTCGCTGAGATCGTTTGGGTTGACTTCTTGTCCGTGGTCAGTGCCGGCCATTATCTCCGGCGTTCCGCTTCGACGGACGGGCGGCTACCTTGGTGTATTGATGCTGCTCTAACGCTCTGTTCCCGAGTTAACTTAACGAGGGATAAGAAAAGAAAGCAAAAGTGAGAAAGGAAAGGATGAGAAAGGAAAAAAAAGATGACTTTCTCACCGCTTCCTCCCAAATCGGAAGGAAAGAAAAATTAAAGAATTTAGCCTAGTTTTCCTGTCATTTCCTTTCTTTTCCTTCCTTAAATGAAACTCGGGAACACGACATGTTTTATTTTCCTTTCTTTTCCTTCCTTAAATGAAACTCTGGAACACAAAATATTTTTACTTTCTTTCTGTTTCCTTTCCTTTCCTTCCGTTAGTAAACTCTGGAACATAGTGTAAGGGGGTGTTTGGGTTGGCTTACTTTGGAGCATCTGATCACTTATATTATTTTTTGAGTATTTGGGTTAGCTTATTTCGAAGGAGTTTGTGTCTTGAGGAGTTATTTCTTGAGAAGTTAGAATTTCTAATTAGGGGTGAGCAAATTAACCACTATAATCGATAATCGAACCATAATCGACATAACCGAACCACTAATAACCGATAACCAATATAACCAATGGTTATGGTTATGAAACTTTGTATAACCGCTCAATCGGTTATGGTTATGGTTATGAAGCTTTGGTTAACCGATATAACCGAAACCGAACCAAATGGATTTGTGTTTTACAAAACCATATAGAGGGTTTTTTACTAAGATAAACGTATGTTAGTAACAAAATGATCTTGATGTAGATGCCATTTGTTTTAATAAAGAACTAAGGTGTTATGTCCATATTTTTTTTGTTTGAGAATTACCTTATTAAAAAGAACTCAAAATCGGTATTTCAACCAACAAGTTTAGTCTCTGTTATCTTATAAAATAGGCTTAAGCTATGTTCAAATCGTGCACAACCCTATTTATTTCAAACCTTGCTTGGTTACTTAACCGAAATTAACCAAAATCGAACCATAACCGACTTCATAACCGATTAACCATAACCGAAGTTTGGTTATGGTTATGGTTACCAAAACTCCATAACCGAACTAGCGGTTATTGTTATGGTTAATAGTAAAAACCGAACCAAACCGACCCATGCACACCCCTATTTCTAACTTCTCACTTTTGACTTATATAAGTTAATAAGTCACTTTGAGAAGGAATGCCAAACACCCACTAAGCAAGTTTATAAAATTCAGAGTTAATTGCCAAAACCGTCCCTAAAGTTTGGGTATGTTTGTCATTTTCGTCCAAAATGACTTTTTTTACCAAATAGCCCCCCACGTTTGTAACTTTTTGCCATTTTCATCAGCATCTCCGATGCCGAAATTTCCTTGATTCCGATCCGATTCAGTGGTTGTGGTGGGAGTACGGTGGCGTAGTGGTGGCGGAGGGGTGGGAAGGAGGCGACGCCCCAGATTTGGCGGAAGATGGATTCGGTAAACTCAAAAAGGTCTTCTTGCACTCCTGATGTTAGGATTTGAGAGTTTAATTGTTGATTGTTTTGGTTGAATAGAAAATGTCTTCTTGAACTCAGAAAGGTTTCTAAACTCCTGATTGTTTTAGACAAAAAAATTAGGGTTTAAGTTCTGCATTTCTTCCTCTTGTAGAAATACCAATAATATCATTGACTTTTTGGGTAAAGGGTTACCCCGGTGATTTTATAACATATCAAAAATCAAACAAGTAGAAGGCTGACAGTGCCTACTAGTTCTCTTAGTGACATACCACTAAAGAGTGCAACAAGAAACAACTCAAAGACACAACCCAATACATCAAAACAAAACAAAATATTGGTCTTCAGTCTTCATCCACGAAGTCTTCTTTATCCATCTTCCACTCTTCCAAAAATCTATCGACATTTGAAGTTTGCTTGTACCTGAAAGAGATTAATTTTGTTCTAACCGTGCTAATGATTGAATCAGCCAGCTGTTCTGGCGGTCTCAGACGATTACTGAAAAATCTAGCATTACGTTCATTCCATATGACATAAGCTGCGGCTGCCACCACCAATCTACTTGCAACCGAGTACACCGACTTCGATTTGGCTTTAGCAATCAACCAAGCTGAGATATCCTCCCATGAATCTTGAATCGAATTCATATCAACTTTATGCCTGACCTTATGCCAAACTGACTTCGAATATGCACATTCGAAGAACAAATGGTCATGAGTCTCTAAACCTGATTGGCATAGCAAACAACACATCAAATTCATAGATCCCGTAACCGAATGATTCCACCTCAAAATCCGGTCTTGAGTCAAGAGTTTCTTCTTGAAAATAAGCCAACACATGAACGCATGTTTCGGAATATTAAAAGAAGACCACACCACTTTCGACCACGATTTCGGCTGATCACGCGTCCGGATCACATTCTAGACATCTTTAGACGTGAAAGGCACCAGCTTTCCATCCGTATTCCTCCATAAAATTCTATCCTGCATATCAGATATAGAGAGAGGCCGAAGCTGAAATAATGTAGGGTACCTACTTCTCCAATCATCCGGCCATTCCCATCGGCCATCAATAAACGCCTCTGTCACTTTAGACTTGATAGTAAAACCATATCTAGCCATTTGGCGCGGAGTAACTATGTGCTGAAGAGGGCATTCAGCCGACCATTTATCAAACCACAAAAAGGAGCTTTGACCTAACCGAGTAATTTAACTCAGTTTGGTGTAAAGAACTTAAAGTGATATAAAACATGTGTTTTTTGACATAAAATGAAATTAAAACTTTTAAAGGGCACGTTTTTAAAATTCAGATAATACATAAAGGACAAAAACTGAAATTTACTCAATAGCAGGTAAATATACAAGTGTAAACTAAGCTATGACCTGTTCGAGTTCGTATTACTAAAACTCCAATTAATAAAGTTGGGACTTTATCCTTGTAAGTGCTGTCTATAATGATATCTGAATCAAAAACTTGCAATTGGTATTTTTGTTTCTCTCCTATTTTGTAAAAAAGGAAACTAAGGTAAGTGCTTTTTTATAAACATGTGTATAAAAAGAACATATTTCATTTAAAAAAAATCGGTTTCTTCTCCATTGATTCTTTTTTTTCCCCAAAGATTCTACTTCTTTACACACCAATTGTTTTTGTAATTCTCTTACTTGACCTTCAAATCTCAAGTTTCTTGGTAGCTATCATTGGATGACAGGGAGGTGGGGTGTTCCTTCCTTGTGGGGTTTGCGCCCACAAGGTGTTCGATGAAATGCTCGGAGTAAATTATCAATGAGCTACGGTTCAAAAAGCCTTTGAACCGTCGGGTATTAGCTCTAGTTTCGTTCTCTTTTTCTTGTTTTGGGTGGAGACATTGCCTAAGTGTCTTGGCTAAGGTTGTCCTCATTTCGGTTTTTTTTAGGCCATGTCGAATGGTTTTTGGCCTTGCCCCTTCAAGGGGTTCCATTGTTGCCCCGATGGGGTTGTTGGGTCTAAGGGGATCCCAAGGCTTATGACTCATATTAAACGTCACCATTTTGGTTCGGATGATAGAAAAGATACTTTGAGACGTGCCATTGCTGAAGACCCTAATCTTTTTACCTCTGTTTGTGAAGCCCTTAGGTTGTCTGAACAATGGTTGTGTTGGGAGTGCATGTGCCTTCATTCTTTCCGGCGGGGGTGTCACCATGAAGATCGGGTTGTTCGGTTTGTGCCATCGGAAGTGGGTGAAGTGGGGTTTATTGTGGGGGCCCCTAGACCGTGTGTCGCATCGGAGGTTTCCCCGTCTGGAGAGGTATGTGTTGATGTTGCTTTACTTGACCGAGTTTTCTCTCTTCCTATTAAAACTGTTAAGAGCATCCCCTTTAGTTGTCGCATGGCGTTTGCCCAAGCCTTAACCACAGCTTTGGGTAATGTGGTGGCTATGCCTGATTCGGTTGATGCATGGATTCGACTTCTACTATTACCTCGTTGTACCTTACATGTATTTACGCCGGTTAGCCGCCAGGATAAGAGGTCAGGCAACAGGAGAAATGGTCAATGTCTTAGTATACAGCGGGCGTTGTCCCAATGGGGTGACCGTGAGGGGTTTGGCATTCTCATTCAGTCTTTGTTTGCTCAACCTATGAAGGAGGGTCTGGAGGGATTTAAGAAAATGTCTAAAAAAAAAAGCGAGGATGGGAGTTCTAATGTCAGGCAGTGTTTACGTAAGGTTGCCGATGGTCATTTTACCGCTGCGGTTAAGGTCCTTTGTTCTTCTGGAGTTGCACCACTTGATAAGAAAACTATGAAGGCTCTCGTGGATAAACACCCGTGCATGCCCCCTCCGACCATGCCCGCTTTCCTTCCGTCAGAGCCTCACCTTGTAGCGGATTGATGGTTTGAGGGCTCAACACCTTTTGGACGCCCTTTGTGGGGAAGGGTCCGTGATTGCGGTTAGTCTCCTCAGGGCGATTTCAGCTGTGGTTAACTTATTTTTACGGGGGGGATGCCCGAGGAGTTTGGCTGAGTTTGTTGCATCTGCTCCCCTTACGCCCCTTCTCAAGCCCGATAATGGGATTAGGCCTATTGCAGTGGGTTCGATCTGGAGGAGAGTGGTCTCCAAGGTGGCGATGTAGGGAGTGGGGAAGGATATGGCCAAATATCTTGGCGACTTTCAGTTTGAGGTCGGGGTTCCAAACGGGGCTGAGGCAGTTCTTCATAGTGCTAACAGACTCTTAAATACGCACCACCAAGACGGGTCGTTGGCTATGCTTACCGTCGATTTCTCGAATGCCTTTAATCTTGTGGATAGAACTGCTCTTTTAAATGAGGTAAGGAAAATGTGTCCATCCATCTCTGCTTGGGTTGATTTTTTATACGGGCAACCAGCTAGGCTTTTATGTGGGGAATGATAATATTTGGTCTTCCACGGGGGTTCAGCAGGGGGATCCTTTAGGGCCTCTCCTTTTTGCCCTTGTTTTACACCCTCTTGTTCTCCGAATCAGAGATCGTTGCAAGCTCCTTTTTCACGCCTGGTACCTGGATGATGGGACCCTTATTGGAGATGTTACTCAGGTGGCCAAGGCTTTTGACATCATTAGAGTGGAGGGCCCCTCCTTGGGCCTCCTTCTCAACATTAAACTGAAGTTTTTTGGCCTACATGCGACGGGGTGAAGACTCAAGAGGGTTTATTTCCGTGGGAGATTGGTAGGCCCGTGCATGGTGTGAAACTCTTGGGTGGTGCTGTCAGCAGAGATGGGGAGTTTATTAGTGGTTTGGCCCTTAAAAGAGCTAAATGTGCGGTTGAGTTGATGGGATGCCTCAAACGTCTTCGAGACCCTCAGAGCGAACTCCTCCTGCTTCGTTCGTGTATGGGGGTTGCTAAACTGCTGTTTGGGCTAAGGACGTGTCAGCCTTCTTTTGTTGGGGAAGCCGTCTCTGTTTTTGACAAGGGGCTTCGGAATGCGATCGAGAACATTGTTGTTTGTGGGGGTGCCTTTTTCGGGGACCTACAATGGAGGTTAGCTTCCCTCCCGACCCGTTTTGGGGGGCTTGGGATTTGCTCAGCTGAGGATGCCTCTTCCTACGCTTTTGTGGCTTCAAGAGCCCAATCTTGGGTTCTTCAAGACCACATCCTTCGTGAATGTGGTGGTGGGTTGTTGGACTCTGATTACATGGGTGCGTTAGACAACCTGCATAGTTCTCTTCCCGATCTTGATCTCGGCGGTTTCTACATTAAAGACACCGCCCCCATTAAAGCCCAGAAAATTTTGGCGAATGCCTTATATGGCGAAATCGTCAAGACATTGAAAAGAAGTTTGCTTTGTCTCCGCGGCAGCGAGCCGTGTTTGAGTGTTTGCGAGCCCCCCATGCTCAGGATTTCCTGTCTGTTGTTCCCATTGAAGGTTTAGGGCGATGTATGTCGGCTGTGGAATACCGGGCTATCCTCAAGTACCGGCTGATGGTACCGCTTTTCCCGGTTGATGACCCGTGTCCTGTATGTCGGAAGTCTTGCTTGGATTCTTTTGGGGAGCATGCAATCCATTGTAAAGAATTACAGGATTTAAATATCGACACGATTTAGTTCGTGATGTGCTTTATGATGTCCTTAAGCGGACAGGGATCTCGGCGAAAAGGGAAGCTCCGGTGAACTTCTTGACCGATCTATTAGAAGGGAGATCTACCCTACGGCCCGCTGACATTCTTGTTTTTGGATGAGAAGGAGGAAAACACGCGTGTGTTGATTTGACAGGTGTATCCCCCCTCGTTGGGCTAAGGGACCACGGGTTTGTGGTGGGTCAAGCAATAACTAAGGCAGAGGCGGCCAAAGTAGCTAAGCATGAGAAAACTTGCATCGAGAATCAGCATGTGTTCGTCCCATTCGCTTTCGATACTTTTGGCGCTCTCGCCCCTGACGCGGTGCGGTTCCTCAAGCGAGTTCAACAGGTGGTAAGCAGAAACACCGCACATGTTAAGGGGCAGAATTTTGTGTTTAGCAGGGTAGGGTTTGCTATTCAGAAGGGGGTGGCGGCGCAACTTGTTGCTCGTCTACCTGCCATTAATCTGTAATCGTCTCTGTTTTTATGATTCGTTTGTATTATAATTTAGCTCTTTGATGCCTAGTTAATCAAGTATAATTAAACAAGCTTCCGTCCAGGCCTAAGCTTCTTCTTCAAATAGGTAGTTTGATTAAGTTAACGAGTCTAAACAAGTCTTTTATTTATATCATTATATAAATTCTATTTAGAGTTAATTACACAAATGGGTCCTGTGGTTTATACCCGATTTCGCCTTTGGGTACTAACTTTTTATTTTAACAGATTTAGGTTCTATGGTTTCAATTTTGTAACACCTTTGGGTACTAACACCAAAATTAGTTAATTAATGACTAAAATACCCTTGCATTTTTTTAAGTTTATCAATGTAACACATTTGGGTACTAACACCTAATTTTATTTAAGTTTAAATCAATTTACAAAATCTATTTATTTTTTTTATTTTCATCTTTTTATTATATCTCTTAATTAATATAAAGTCTATTTATTTTTTTTATTTTCATATTTTTATTAAATTTCTTATTTAACATAAAATCTACTTGTTACACCAGTATTTTTTTAAATAGATTTTTTAAATAAAATCTACTAGCTATATAGTTTTATGTAAATTAAATTTCTTACTAGTTTTAAATAATGTAAACCTTACTCGTTTTGAATTTTGGATATATATGATTGATAATAATAATAATAATAACAAAATATCTTTCATGTAAAAAAAATTAAGCCATTTTTAACTTGTTTTTTTGTTCATTTACATTTTATTAGTTTAGAAACATATTTAATTTACATAAAACCTACTAGTTGCACCAGTAAAATCTACTAGCTATATAGTTTTATGTAAATTAAATATCTATTTTACAAAAAAAAAGAGTTAAAAAAAGGCTTAAATTTTTTTAGTTTTATCTAAAATACCTAGCTATATAGTTTTATTTAAAATACCTAGCTATATAGTCTTATGTAAATTAAATATCTTTCTAAAATAGTAAAATGTAAATGAACAAAAAAATGAGTTAAAAAAATGCTTAAATTTTTTTTACATGAAAGATATTTATTATTATCAATCATTTCAATCCAAAATTGAAAACGAAAATTTAATTTACATAAAAGTATATAGCTAGTAGATTTTATTTAAAAAAATCTATTTAAAAAAATACTGGTGTAACAAGTAGATTTTATGTTAAATAAGAAATTTAATAAAAATATGAAAATAAAAAAAATAAATAGAGTTTATGTTAATTAAGAGATATAATAAAACAATGAAAATAAAAAAATAAATAGATTTTGTAAAATTGATTTAAACTTAAATAAAATTAGGTGTTAGTACCCAAATGTGTTACATTGATAAACTTAAAAAAATGCAAGGGTATTTTAGTCATTAAGTAACTAATTTTGGTGTTAGTACCCAAAGGTGTTACAAAATTGAAACCATAGAACCTAAACCTGTTAAAAAAATAAGTTAGTACCCAAAGGCGAAATTATGTATAAACCACATGACCCATTTGTGTAATTAACTCTTCTATTTAATAGTATATATTACACTAGGCTATCACCCGGGAACATCCCGGGTTAGGAAAATTTAGTTTTCAATAATAAAAGGTACATAAACAACATTTTAAAACGCGTTAGTATCTTCCGCTGCATTGTTATTAAATCAACTTGTGATTGTAACTGGTAACCAACCGTCAAGGTTAGACCCTTCCGAGCCCGCCGGAAATCGGGGTGTGACAGTTGAGTCCCTTTGAAGATGCATATCATTGAGTTGCCAAAATCTTTCCTTGAGTAAATCGAATCCCTTCTACGAAAAGAACCATCTAAGAGGTATGACGATAGTCTTTTAACTGTTGAACTCCAAGATGCAAAATACACACAAGAGGGTTATCAAACTTGAATGTTGAACAAATATCATCAAAACAAATGTAATTAACTACTAAAAAAAGTACAGTAAGTTGAAGAAAATAAGATGTCATATTGTTATGTAACATATTTCTACTAAGTTGCTTATTACAGTTATGCAGCCCAAGTTATTTGGTGATTATGATTTGTAGTCGTCAATAAATTTTATACAATATCTTTGCAACAGATCAAGAAAATAAGATATCATAAAACCAGCTCGCTAACCCAGCCTTCTTAAACCTTGTTGATCCAGCCCAATACGTGTTAAACCTTAGCACATCTTGCTTGTCAAAAGCAAAAGAAAGGCTACAACTTACACCAACGGGTGACCCATTGCCAAATCCTGAGCAAACTCGCATGACACAGAGATGTTCGCCACAATCGGAAATAGATTGGACAGCACATTAATGCTTCTAACCAATAAAGGACACTGAGTCGGCAAGCTTTTTAAACCCGTTCCAAGTAAAGCTAATTCCCTTGAATCATAATGAGATCTCTGTATAAGAATGTTTTCGAACGCATACGCCTAAGAAGACACGCCATGGTGGATGAATATCCAAAGAGACCTTGGAAGTCACATACCCTTTCTGCACAAAAAATTAGACTTCTAAAGTCAGCTTTAATTCTTTCTGATCTTATTTCATTGCAGGTCTTCACACATGACTCTCCTTTAGCAGGTGATATATCAACAACTATTCTAAAACTATTACAAAACAGCAATATATCAACATCTAATCAATCATTGATCATATTGGTTTTGCATATAAAGATTCCAAATACATGAGTAGGGTTGTTCATTTTTATCCTAAACCCGACCCGAATCCGAAGCCACCAAAACCCGAATTAGATAGTACCCGAGAAACCCAAAAAACCCAAACCCAACCAACCCGAACATTATATGGGTTGGTCATCGGGTCACTTTTTCCATGCGAAAACCCGACCCGAAAACCTCAAAACACGAAACCTAAAAAAAACCCGAACATTTGTTATCTTTTTTATAGATATGTTTTAGTTTAGAGTCTATGGTATTTGGAACATTAAGTTTTGAGACTTTTAATTATCATATTGTCAAACGATGCTTGAATTTTAATGAAATTTTGTTAGTAGCAGTATGAATTTTGATATTTTGCTGCAAATATCAAAAAAAATATTATAGATATAATTATCTTCCTAACAAATTACATCTTTAAAGGTTACTTAAATGTTAAAATGTGACGATAATTTAAATAATCATATAACTTAAATAACCTATCCTCTTCCTCTAAACCTGAGAAACCTGGCTTATCTGAAACTTAATATAGTCGGGTTGCAAGTGAGTTTTTGTAACGCTATTTCAAGATTTTTGAACAGACCCACGATCAAAATAAGTATTTAAAAGTATCTGTACATATAATAAGTAACTAACCCACATAAGATCTTATGCATTAGATAAATACAAATAAAAGCTATTCAAATCATATCTCCTAACTACAATAAATATAATTATACTAAACCATAACATATACATTACCATGTTTCCAAACATAAACATAACGGCAAAAGCTGATGAACCCAAACTTTAAATGGGCCGGTTATCAGGTCATGTTTTCCCATCCGCAAACCCGAATAACCCAATCCGTAAAACCCGAAACCAAAGAACACCGCTACCGGTAGGTATTGTAACGACACTCGCCTCTGTTTGATTTTAAATCTTAATGATACAATTCTACTTTATAAAGCCCAAGAACTCATGACGACTGAAAAAAAAAAACAGAAAAAAGAGTGTATATGAAAAAGAAACCAAAATGGATTTTTATTTGTATAACTATTATTTAATTAGGTAAATAAAACATTACATATTTCCGATAGCGTCTAATTTATTTTCCTTTTCTAATAAATAAAAAAGTAAAAGAACTCAAATAAACCTTCGAAGTATTGAAGGTTCCTTTAAAGAATACCAGCCATTAGTTTGACCTTTTCTAGTTATTCTTTATTTGGGTCCATGTCAATGTGCACAAGAAAGAGTGATCAGGTGCATATCATTCCACCATAAGCATAACCAACACTAATTCCAGTTGGTTATTTTCAAATTATTATTATTATTATTATTATTATTATTATTATTATTATATTTACTCATATTTTGTTTTTTCTTAAGACTTTTTCAATTTTTTTAAAAATGTAATGTTTTATAAAATTCCGACTATATTGTTGTAACGTGACTATTTTTGTCTATGTGAAGTTGTAAATATTATTGTACAAGTGATCTAAGCACAAACATACAAGTCAAAAGTTTCCTCGTGGTTTTTAAATATACAATTACGTTGTTTATCTTTTTTGTTATTTTAGTAATAAAGTATGGTTAAAAAATTTCAAAAGTACTATTGTGACGGACTTATTTTTATTTACTATGAATCGATAAAAGTTTTATTTGAAAGGGTCAGATGCATGTGATTTTTTTTCTTTACCGTGAGGACATAATCAACACCGTATGAACATCAGTATCGGTATCATATTCGTTTTATGGTTTTCTCGACATGTCGTTGAATACAAAGTTGCATGCACAGTTGAATGTTTTTTTGTACGGTAAGCTATAGTTAGTACCGGTACGGTAATGGTACGTGATGAACCGATTCCATTGTTGTATCTAGTTCTGTATCATACCGAGCCGAGCCAACCCGAACCGATACCGACCCAAAACCCGCTGCGGAGTGCGGGTAATCCCACAAATTGCCATAAAAGTTAAAACATATCGGTTTCTATATACCATCTTATAGCATTTTTGACTACATTCCATAAAGATTTGAGACTCGGATTTCTTGCACTTTTATGATTTATCACAATGCAATAGATCTGCCTGTGCGTTTGACTTTTGAAAGTCAAAAACGAAACTGATGGAAAACATAAACCAAACAAAAATTATGGAATGCTAAAAAGTAAAAAACAATTGCTATATTTATACCAAAGTTGACTCCTTCCAAAGGTTTATTAAAACATGCTAGTAACTGAATCTAATATTCACAATATACGATATCAAAAAACACAATATAAATTTGTTCTAATCCTTTGGTCTTTAAAGCTCTCAAATCTTTGAGATCTTGATGAGCATTTCAAGAGCTTTTTGTGTGTACTGAAGATACACTTCTACATCGCTTTATCTTCGTTAAACCCTGTTAAACCCTGCGAAAATAATGATAGTTCTTGATCAGATTCTCATAACAAAAGATCACGGATTTTTTCTACCATGAGAAACAAATATCTGTTTAACCGCCCTGGTTAACCACAAGATATTCCAAAATTAGCTAGCTAAACAAACACATTTAAACTATAAGTTCTGAGTTTTTAGTTATCGCTTACGCCATACTGATCGCCGAAGTAATGGTGTACCCGATGGTCGTACCAACTTGAGTCACGTATTGAGATATACCACATTGGTTTTAGTTAAGAATTCTGAACCAGAAAACCACCAAAAACCAAACCGCCATAACCAAATATGTAAAATTGTTTGGTTTTGGTCGATTTCAGTTTAGATTTCTGAACCCGGAAAACCAAACATGTAATTCTGTTCGGGTTTATAACGGTTTCATACTTTTGTTACCGAAAACCAAACCACAAAACCAAATATGTAATTTGCTTCGATTTTAAACAGTTTTTGGTTAAATCGGTTTAAAACCGAATAACAAACACCCCTATAGTTGGAATAAACGAAACGATGGTGAGGCTCGGGTAGAGTTGCCCGTCTCGCGTTAGCGCCATCATCACCTGCGGTAACCCGAGCGGCAGTTCATCACCACTATCCACCTGCCAAAAGTGTATGGTCTTCCCATATGTTTTCGCCACTTTCTCGAGATCTTTTCGTTCAACCGGACCGGGAACACCGGGAAGGAAGAGCACGCCGCTCTTCACCTCATACTCGTGGCTATGCCACATCGGTTTTTTGGTGTCCGGAAGAGTTAAAAACTGTTCTTCAGTTACTATGTATTCCAGCCCGATCAACCGCGCATCGGCATCAGGCCAGTCGTAGACCAGACATTGTCGCATGTCTTCGTTCAGATGGCCGCAGTAGTGATGTGCTTCCACTTGGCGAATCAGGTGAAAAGTACCCACCTTTCTTGGCTAGAACCTCATTCATGTGAAAAGTACCCACCTTTCTAGTTTCTATGGCCTAAAACGAAACCATTAAAAATATAAGTTAATTTATAATTCATTCATGTGAAAAGTATGCACCTTTCTAGTAATGGTATAATACCTGTTGTCAGTTATTGAATGTGACTGGAAAACTACAAGACATGCATTGATTAAAAAACATTGTTTGTTGACATTTATGAAGCTACACGCATAATGATTTTTTTCCCGTCCTTCCTTGTATAAATCTTGTCACAGCCGGTAATAAAGAAGCTAGCACTCTCTCGATCACTGCAAAAAGAAAAGGAAAATAGAATGATCATTAAACATAAGAAAACAATAAAAATATGAGTAATTAAAATATGAGTAATTACAGCCAAGTGGAAGAAAACATCTGTAGACCTTAGTAGCCTCGCGAATTCCATACTCAGCTCTTTCCAAATCATTGAGATAACTACTGGCTTCCTTAGGACCACTCATGATGTCAACTGCCTTCTTAACCTTGGTATATACAGGAAGTGGAATTTCATCTATGTATGTATGTATGTATAAAGAGAATTTATATTATTAGTTAATTGTCATTTATCAATTCATATGTATCCATCAATGCGTACCAGATGGTGTAAGACGCATCTTGGCGAACCTGTCCTCAAGCTGAAGGCAAGACAAATTAAGGATTAAACTCCTCTTCTGATTCATTATTAATTAATTAATTAATTAATTTAAAAAAATTCTGGATATTCAAAAAGCATGGCTTACATGATGATCCTGAGATGGCTTCTTCTTATTACCATCTGATGGTAGTCCAAGAGGCATCTTGCCATACTTTTTAATGTTATCTCGATGCTGCACAACAAAACATGTTTATAAGTGTTATAAAACAGGTGACTTGAAGGACCAGATGCTACTTGATGGGATATTTCTATGCATATTGATCAATAAATAAGTAAAGCATTAGACATCCAGCTTCGCTTCTGACTGTAAATGCGAATGCGAACAATAACTGAGAAAACTCAAGGAGACCACTTGTTACAAGACTTACGTGGAAGGAGTCGGAGAGATCGGCGTTGTCTGCTAAAGATCCAAAAGTGTCACCATAGAACCCAGGTATAAAAAAAAACAATAATCAGTCAAGCTTGAATAGATGTAAAATTGAATAAGCTACAGAAACACAGATAGATAACAATACAAATACAACTGGATACTTCTTTGAAACATGGAAGGAAAACACAAAGAAAGCTTATACCCTTTGGCCTGTGTAGGGGGCTTTTCCATAAATGATAGCAGAAGATACATCCAAATCTAAACCCTAATATGATCATCTATAAATGTAGATAGGGAGAGAGAGAGAGAGAGAGAGATTACAGATAATGTTGAAGCAGACCCAATTGAACGCTCTAAAAATGATCCAAAACCCTACAGCGACATTGTTTTTTTTGGTGATGGATCGACTCAATTTAGAACAACTTTTTACAACAAATGGTAGATATAACCCATGTACGTAAAACTCACCCCGAATGGTCCGATAGGAGTGAAATTGGAAGCTCCAGTTGCTCTGATACACATAAAAGCAACAAAAGGACGGATCATGCTTGAATCAACGTCATCCCGTATATTGCAGGCCCTCCCTATAAGCATTAGTAGCCCTTAGAATGTCAACCGCACGATCGCAAAAATGCCCAACTACAAAGGCCTTAAAATTCTGAATCATCCCACATCATCTCATTAGTTAACCAACCACACAAAAACTAATACAAAAGCACAAAATCATACCTTGGGTGGATTCTTTATGATATACGCCATTGTTTCAAAAGATTTTAGCTGGATGGCCTCATTGTATTTCTTTATTTCTGTTAAGATATAGAGCTGATAACATTAATATATTGACATCCAATTTCAATAATAAAAAAACTGCAAAATACACAAGAATCCAAATATATCTTATCACAACTACGCCACTTTAATTACATTCTTATTTCTTTATATGTGGAACACTTGAAAAAAAAATTGAAACAAACAATGATATAAATAATTCCTTTACCTGTTCTCTCCCACAAAGTATGTGGAAACCAGATCCTGATATGTGACCACCCAATGCTTTACCTGAGCTAAACTCCTTTTTGCATTCCACAAAAACCCTTTTTCCGATCACCGGAGATTCTTCATCTTCCGTTACATCTTCATCTGAAAGTTTCGAAATCTTGAGTTTTATCACCATCTTCCCATCACTGGACGACGATCCGATCATCATGTTCCGATCGTCTTCATCATCCTACTAATCTGTAATCATCTTCTCCATCGATCGGTTAACAGATTCATCGATTAATCAAGAACAAACAGTGAACAAACCCTAAAGAAGATGAAGTGAAAAAACCCATCTCGAATAATCAGCCAACGAAATTGGGGTTTGAGATAAGATTAAGAAAATGGAATGAAGCTTGAATCGTGGATCGGAGATGAGAAGAATAGGTTGGCTGGGATGAATTCTTCATTTTTGGGATGACGGTGTGAACAAATGAGGGATTAGAATGATTAGGGTTTTTTTATTTCATTATATACGCGGGTCAAAAAATCGGGTACCGTTGTTGCCATTCGGATCCCGTGTAAAAATTATAGCTATCCCACATTTTCCCGCCAAAAATCTAGTGAGGTTGTACCATAACGCGACACGTGTCTCAAACCTTGTTTGTTTATTATATATATAGATAGATATAGATATAGATATAGATAATAAATATATCATTAAACCTTTTTTCGGTAATTACAAGAATTTTTGAGGCATATACTCTTCTACTGTAGTGGAGATTAAAGGAGTCCAGACTTGTACCGTACTAGATCTTCTGCAGATCCCCTCCCTAGCCGCAATTTTTCTCAGCAGCCGTAGTGATGTTCATCAGGACCAATTGACCAAAGCTTAAAAATGGTGGAAAAATCAATACCAGGGGGAGCATGTAGCAATGTTAATACTTCATCATTACAACTGGGATCTGAAATTATCATCACAGATGCCAAGAATAAGTTTGAGAACACAAATGAGATCATCAGAACACCAAACGATGTAAGCACTTTAGATTTAATTGAAAACTTATAATTAAAACCTTTTTGTTGTTGTTTTGTGTTAGATTTGTGTTTTATTCTGTTGTTACCTTTGTTGGTAGTAAATTGTTTAATTTAGAAAACATTATTTGATTGCATTAGGTTAAAGATGCGAAAAGAACGAAAGAGAATGAAGAATCAAAAGATATTCGTTCGAGTTTGGAAATCAGTCAAACGGAGAGATCTAATAACTCTGTTGTACTACGGAAGCTTCTTGTAAGTTGAATGAATGCATATTTAAGGTATCATTTTGCAACCCAAATGTATGTATCGTGTACATGAATTTTTTAACCCGTTTGATTATATCCAGCGGGGCCCTCGGTACTTTGATCCTCCAGATAGCAGTTATGGAAATTGCTATAGTTGTGGTGAACGCGGTCATACAATTACCAATTGTAGCGCTTCTAAGCGCAAGAAGCCTTGTTATTTATGCGGCAGTTTGGAGCACATTGCAAGGCGGTGCAAGCAGGTTAGGAGCTTATATTATTTTCAACTAACTGTTCATTTGATAATAATGAATCATAAATGTCAAATAATCGTGTTACATCATGATTTAATAATAATAATAATAACAAGAAGAAGAAAACCGATGTATCGTGTTAGAAATTGTCGTATTTACTTGCCATTGTTGTATACTTGTATAAACATAAAGTAATCTTTGCATATAGTGACCATGGTTTTTAAAAAACAGTTGAGGCGAAACGCCTCAAGGTGAAACGCCCAAAAAACGATTCTGAGGCGCACCTCAGGGGGGTTTTATTGTATGTGCGCCTCAGAAGGGCTAAGGCCCTAAAAAGGCTGCACCTCAGGTGCGCCTAGAGGTGTACAAATCGTTTTTTTTCAAAAACTGGTTCCGGTTATTAACCGAACCGGTTTTTTTTATAACCAGTTTCGGTTACTAACCGGTTTTTTTACTTAAAACAATAACCGGTCCAACCGTTTTTTTTTTTTCCAAAAAAACCGTTTTTTTACCTTTTTAAACCGGTTTTTTATAACCGGTTTCGGTTTTAAAACCGGTTTCGAAGATGAATATCCCTAACCGGTCTACAACCGGCGTTCGGTTCGGTTCTAAAACCGGTTATAAAAAAACCGGTTTCGGCTTTTTCCCCGGTTTCGGTTCTAAAACCGGTTTTTTTGTGCACCTCTAGGTGCGCCACAGGGGGTTTTTGATATTTGTTTTTGACTTTTTGTGTCAATTTCAAGCAATTTATGTCTTTTTTATGTGTGTTTTTGATGAATTTGATGATGAATTTAGTTTGCATTATTATTTTTATAAGATATATAATTTTTAAATTTATTAAATAATTCCACCTCGGGATTACGCCTCAGTTCGCCTCGAGGCTTATGCCTCGTGAGGCGAAGGGAAAACGCCTAGACACTTGTTTCTGTTTTTCTAAACCTTGATAATGACTTCTATTGGTTATACTTTTACTTTTCTGCAGGGAAAGAAATGTTTTCATTGCAAACAAAGTGGTCATCGTGCAAAACACTGCCCAGAAAAATGCATCGAGGGAGTCGAAAAGGCTAAAACATGTTTAAAATGCGGTGATTCTGGGCATGAAATGAACGAATGCGAGACTGTGTTCTACTCTGTGGATGACCTCAAGGTCAAATGATCAATCTCGTCATCTATTCCGTTTCGATATTTAAAAACCATCCGTGCTTGTTGTTTCATTTGATTACGAATCTACGATGATATTTTTTGTTTTTTTAACCTAGAACTCACACATGACACTTGTTTTTTCAGGAAATACAATGTTACATTTGCAAATATATGGGCCATCTTTGTTGTGTTGACTATGGTGAAGGTCCAAGTGAGGCTTCTTGTTACAGGTGTGGTCAGTTGGGCCATACTGGTTTGGTATGTTAAATGAAGTGATCACAAACTTGAAATTCTTATCCACGATTTTCCAAATATAGAATGTACATAACTCCTGATTGCGACCTTTATCAGAAATATCTAATGTATAGAGTACAGTTAAAAACAAAATGATTAACTAAACTTACCAAAATGTACGCTTCCTTCTTTGTTTTTACTGATTTGCCACTCTTGCGGCTTGCCCAACTTGAATCAAAATATAACTTAGGGGCTGTTTGACAACTTCTGAATGGTTAAGTGTTGAACCAGTAAGAGGTCTGAACCATTAAGTGCTGAACCAGTAAGAGGTCTGAACCATTAAGAGCCAGAGTATAGTGTTTAACCGTTTAGAGGCAAATGTCTGACCAATGCAGATTAGAGGTCTTAACCATTCAGACTCTGTATAATGCTTAATCATTCAGAGGCAAATGTCTGAACCATTCAAACATCTGCTCACAAAACAAACAGTCTGAACCATTAAGTGCTGAACCAGTAAGATGTCTGAACCGTTAAGAGCCCCATTAAGAGCTAAACAAACAGCCCCTTATACTCACTAGACCCGTTGAACAATGTTGGTTACATGATTAGATGCTGGCCTTTTAGGAAAATTTTAGACATTTTTAGTTTTTTTATTCTAATTTTTTTTTTTGACAGAAATGTGAAAGTGTAACTTCAAGTGTAATAACGCATACTGAGGCGTCACCTAGTTATTGCTACAAATGCGGCCAGGAAGGCCACAAGTCACGCAAATGTAAAACATCATCTAAGGTAATAGACTCACTTTACGCTATGTTTTCTTTTTGTTTGTTTCCTAACGGGTCAGATGGGTTAAGCTGACCGCAGTTGTAGCCAAGGTTGGAGAACTCGCTAGTCGCTAGTCGGCTGGTGAGGTGGGGACTAGCGAGTACTCGGGATTACTCGTGATCAATCGGGATTAATCGGATTGGGTTTTTATATGTAATTTTTAGTTTTATGTATACATATACACATTTTTATAGGTAAATATTTTAAGTAGCTAGGTTTTAACTCTTACTCAACCTATTTTTTTTAAGTATACAAGATTAATTGTTGGAATTCACATGGTTTGGTTAGATACTGGCCGGAATATACAGGTTTTTTGCTGGAATCTGGCCGGAATTGCCGATTTTCGGCCGGCCGACTAGCGATTAATGGACCGATTAACAAAAAATTACTCAGTTACTGGCTGACTAGCGATTAATCGCCGCCTAGTCGCGATTTTTACAACACTGGTTGTAGCACGTTATTTGATTTCAGAAAACGAATAAAATACGTGTTTGCAGGTTGGCCCACCCCGTTTTTAAGTTTCGACCCGTACTAAAAATCTACCCATTTTAACCTCATTTTGCCACCTCTAGTATCATTTGATCTACATGCCAGATTATTTTGTAACAATTTTTTAAAGGTCATTTCCTATTTATTTAGAAGCGAAAATGGAAAAAAGCGAAGCGCATTAATCTACAAGATAACACAGAGCATGTAGCGGTTAAATCTGCACCGCAAGAGCTAGGTGAGGTTTGTAAAAGGAATAAAACACAACATGGATACTCAACTTCATCTCAACCAAAGCGTAGGGGTGGTTGGATGGATGACGACGAAGATGAAGATCACGATGGCGGTTTAAGTGGGACCCAGTGTGGATCTTTGTCAACACCAGCTAGTTATAGATCTAATCAAGGATTTCATGGTTCTAGTGATTATGTTTGTGATTTTCAATATGAAGGTTGAGGTGAAAGGAGAGAATATGGTTGTTTTGATTTGGTATTGTATGTCCATTGTTGTATTTTTAGTGTTTTTTTTTTCTTCTTATTTTTAACAAGTTGTGTTATTTGTTTTAACTGTTCCCATCAGGTGATGTTGGCTATACAGTATAATGCGTGTAGGGCTGCAAACGAACCAAACGTTCGACGAACAGTTCGTGAACCGTTCGGCGGGAAGTTCGTTTATTAAACAAACAAACACGAACAAGAAATTTCGTTCGCTTAGTTGAATGAACAAACATGAACAGAGGTCGCGTTCGTTTGTCTATGTTCGTGAACGTTCGACAACGTGTTCGATTGTTCATTAGTGTTTTTATTTTTTTATAATTTATTTAAATACTTCAGAATCCGACAAATAAAATATTTAATAAGTGATGATGTATTACATATTCTGTTTATGAAGGATTGTTTATGTTCGTTTGTTTCCATTTATGTTCATTTTCATTAGTTTGTGCTCATTTGTATTTATCATCATTTGTTTCCGTTCGTTGCCTAAAGTTAACAAACAACACAAACGAACATGAACAAGTTCATTTCCTTAACAAACGAACACGAACATAAAATCTCGTTCGGTAAGTGTTCATGAACAGTTTATGAACACACATATTTCTTAACAAACGAACACGAACAAGGTCTTGTTCGTGTTCGTTTGGTTCGTTTGCAGCCCTATATGCAGTAGCGAAGGTTATTTGGTGCTCGGGGGTGCACCCGCCCACCCCAATGTTTCGGTTAAAAGTGTATAGGTTCCGATTTTTCGTTCGGAAATTTTAAAAATTATATAGGATCGCCTCCCTCCAATTTTTTTTCCTAAATATTTATACATATATATAAATTAAAGTAAAATTTCTTACCACTTTGTATATCCTAAATATTTATACAATATATAAATTAAAGTAAAGTTTGTTATCATTTTGTATATAAGTGATGGGTAGTTTTGTAAATATATTTTAACTCTTATTTGTTTAACCCTAGATTATCCACCACACAATAAACTTAATCGCAAGTTTTTATTTGTAAGAACGATCATTTGAATGAATGAAATTTCTTTGTTTTATTTGGAACTATTATTATTTGACCTGACTCGAATCGATAGCCGACCCGACCCGAAACATAACGATAGGAAAAAAATTTTTAGGTCCCATCACTTTATGCCCCCTCGAAACTTTTTGTCAAGCTCCGCCACTGCCTATATGCGTGAGTTTTAATGAGCAAAGATGTTTTCTGACACACAGACAACATGGTGTAAAAAGAATTACTGTTTTTATTTTATTGATTTCATTTGATTTGATTTAAAATGTATACTTGATAATAATAGATTTGGTTTAAAAAGAATAAATATTGATTCCTACTGCACATAAGTTTCTACAATGTTGACCGGTTGATATTGAGATCAAGCCAAGTTGCTGTTTGATGTGCATGTTACTCCTGCCGAGAAATTTTGTATTGACTTAAGAGTTCCTATTGATGCAACCTACTAACCAGCACTCGTCAAAAATCAGTCGACACAAAACATAGTGGCTCATAACTACCGCAACGAACCGGTGGTGTGGTAAGTTCCCAGTCCTACTAGTCGGTCTGGTCCGGTTATGAAAACCTTGTGTGCTAGTGAAGATGATAATATATTTGGCGAAGCATATGAATGAGACAAATGGTGCGAGGAATGGAAATGAATATAAGACTATGAGCAATGGGCATTATAGGAGCAAACAGCACCAGTGTCTCAAATCACATGTTTGTTTTTTTATAAACGGTTTTGTAAAGTTAAATTTTAACCCACTAGTGTAGCCAGGATAACCTATTTTAACAAGTATTTTTAGAAGTGTGTAAATGGATCTTGTAGAAACAGAAAAACAATGTGGGTTAAATAAGGGTAAGCAGAGTGGGCACGAGGAGCCATCTTTAGCAAAAACTCAGACGTAGCCACCGTATGGTGGGGGCGGTGTTCCTGCAACCCCCTGAGCTCCTTTCTTCGCGCTCTCTCACACACGCAAGTCCCTGCTCGGCCTTCATAACCCGCACCCCTTGGTTCTTGCAACGCCTATCTTCAAGTGGAACGATTTGGTTGGATAATTCGGCTTTCCCCGATGATGATGACAGAGTGTTCCGAGGTGGACTCCGTCCACCTTAAGATCTAAAGAGACGAGTTTTGGCACTTTCCTTTTAATTTAAACTTTAGTTATGTAAATTTATCAAAACTTAAACGACATTTAGCAAAAGTATATATATATATATATATTCAAAAGCCAAGTTGGAGAAAGAGGAAACAAATATAAAATGGAAAGATATATATAACTACACACTAGTGTGTGAATACAATTTGTGAAACCTTGATTTAGGGATTTGACAACCATGCAACCAAATTTCGGCTACTTTTTTTTTTTTTTTTTTTTCCCATTTTATCCTTTTCTGTTCATTTCCACTTTTCCTCCCCCAAAAGGCCGGGACTATCCCCATCAACTCTTTTTTTTTTACTTTGTAAAACTCTAGTTTTGAGTTTTGGTCGGAGCCCACTATGACTCAAAAAGCTTTCTTACTTTAAACAATATTCAAGTTTTACACATTCCATATAACGTGTCTTGTTTAAACTTTCAACCAAGTTAGAGCCCCACTATATGTCCCAAGTGTTGTCACTTTGTCTAAGTCTTTTAATTTAAATATTTTGACTGCATAAAAAAGGGAACCTAATATAATATTCATATGGTAAGGGTTTTTTTTTTTTTTTTTTTTTTTTTTTTTTTTTTTTTTTTTTTTGAATTTGATCGTTTCTTCATGGATTATAGATTTAGGAGCATCATTTTATAAATCACTTTTGTTTTTCTCATAATCGGTATTATCTTGTTTTCTATCGTTAAAAATTAATCCAGTTTTTTCCCTCTTAATTTTCTTTTCTCTCATGTTCCTTAGGATTCTTGTATCTCACTGACGCCTCTGCCAACAAGCACTCATTGATTAATCGTGCGAGTTATCCCTTTTCTCGAACCTTTCATCGTTAACAAATCTAGTTTCTTTTTACCTTATTCGGCTTCTATAGGATTTGACCATCCTTAACGTTGCCATGTGCGGTGGCCGGTAGCCAGATGGTGAGTGGACACCTGACGCCTCCCATCATCGAGGCGATTGATCTAATTATGCATAGAGTTGACTCAAGAGAAATGATTGAACTATGCATAGTAAGCTTCATGTGTTGGCTCAGTTAAGCCAACTCACTGACCTAAATGTCAATTTAGTGAGATTCTTTCTTGTATGGTGGAGATTAAGATAATTGTCAATCATAAAGGGGTTTGAAAAGTATTTATATTTTTTAGTTTATTTTTGCTTTTCTAAACCCAACGGTAGAATGATACTTTATATAACACATCAATAGGAGAAGGCGTTTGAAAAGTATTTATATTTTTTTAGTTTATTTTTGCTTTTTTAAACCCAACGGTAGAATGATACTTTACATTAATTTTATATATTTTCTAGCGACTTTTACAGAAAAGTATTAAGATTTCAACCAAGACCAAATCCTCAAGTTTTTATAACAAAACCCAACTTATTTTAGAGAATCAACACGTGTTTATCCCATTTGCCTTTTATAATTTGAAAAGGATCCAGCGGATAGTGAATTCTCTTTTTCCTTATACCTTAACCGGGAATGATTGACCTTCGGATTCAAATAGGATCGGTTCGTCTCTTAAGAGTCGCTTCGTCTTTAGTAGGATCAGTTTTGCAATTTAAAAGGGGGTGGCGGTGCAGCTTGTTGCCCGTTTACCTGTCATTTGTTTGTAATTTATTGTTATGGCTTTTTTATGAAACAAATGAGAACTAAAAACCCAAAACTTCAAAACATATGTATAAAAGAGAACATGTGTATAATCTAATAAAAATAAAAAGAAGATACAAACAGAAACCACAAGAATGTAAATTCCACTTTACTCTAAACAAATTAATACATTGAATACAACATGAACATCCCCAAATAAAATTAAAGAATCAATGATAATCGATCTATATACATAATACGCCGTTACAAATCCATTGAATCTAACACGGTTGATTCAGTTCAACTCAAATCATCCGAAAAAAAATAAAATAAAAAATAAATGAACGAACATGAACAAAACAATAACCCAATTCAACTTTGAGCCAAATTAACGAACCCACCCGACTTCATCATCTCTTTAAACTCATTAAAACTAACTCTACCATCACCATCCACATCAACCTTCATAATCATCCTTCTACAATCATCCACCACCTTCCCTTGTTTCAACCCCAACGACTCCAACACCGATCTCAACTCCTCAACCGCGATAAACCCGTCTCGATTCTGATCAAACACATTAAACGCCTCCATCATATCCTCCTCATTCTCCTGGTTATCCATAATCTCTTTATACAAGACACCAAACTCGTCCAAATCTACACACCCGTCGTTGTTAATGTCAACTTTGTCGATCATGCGAACCAAGTCTTCATCCGAGATGAATATTTTCATGTTTTCTAGTGACTCGTTGAGCTCGTGTTTGGTGATTGTTCCGTCGTTGTTCTTGTCGAACATTTGGAAGATGCGTTGGAGTTGATCCGGGTTCATGCGGGAGGTTCGTGGGGTTTGAGGAGGTTGAGAGGGTTGAGAGACGGTGTCGTTTTGGATTTGTTGTTGTTGTTGTTGGGTGTGGGATTTAGGGAGGTAGTGGCGGAGGTTTTTGGGGAGGAAAGAGAGGAAGATTGAGTAGATTAGGTTGTACAAAAGGAAGATTCTCGGCATTGTTGTTGTTAAGGTTTGTGTTTGTGTTTGTGTTTGTTGAAGGTGTTGAAGAAGAAGATGAGGAAGTGAATGGGGGGAGGGTGGTTTTATAATAAGAGTCCGGCATGGTGGGAGGTGGGCCATGAGTGTGTATCATTTATTAAGAGATTTAGACTTTAGAGGATTAGATGGATAATAATATAATGGAAGCCGATAACGTTCTGGTGTATTGGTAGCCTCGTGACCTTTTAAAGTGGAGGTTATAGGTTTAAGTTTTATCAGGAGCAAAAATGTTATGGTTAAGCAAGGGGTTTTTACCATAAGAGGGGACGGGGCGGTCCGTTATGGACCCCCGAGCACGCGTGATCATCAATAAGCACACCGCCGCCGCCCATAGTTTAACGCGTGTTATTATTAACGCGTAATGTGTATAACGCGTGGAAAACTCAAAAAATCGACCGTTTGGGTGATGACCGTTGGTTTCAACGGTAACTTTAATAAAAAAAAAATCCATTTTATCTATATATATATCCACATTTCAACCATTTTTTCATACACCAAACTATATCTTTTAAACCATTTTAAACCCACTTCACACATTTTATATATCTTTCTCAAATGGAATTCCCTACCGATTCGACGTTTCCGATGTCTAGCGATTCCGAGTCGTCTTCCGACAACGACACACTAAACTATTTTGTGTCGGTGTATAACGAGCTTGATGCCGAGTCGTCCCGCCCAAAGAAGAAGATGGTCGGCCGTGATCGTATACGTGCCAACAAAGTTTTGATGAACGATTATTTTGTGGAAAACCCGCTATACAATTCCGAAACGTTTAGAGATCGTTTTCGTTTACCCAAAGAATTATTTTTAAAGATTGTTGGAGACATCGAGGCAAGCGAGGGATGGTTTCAAGAAGGTTACGATGCGAGGGGCAAACCAAGTTTCACGCCGATTCAAAAATGCACGTCCGCCATTCGCCAACTAGCGACAGGTAACCCACCCGATCAATATGATGAATACCTAGCTATGTCTGAAAGAACTTCACGTGAGTGTTTGCAATTTTTTTGCAATGCGGTTATTAAGTTGTATTCTAACGAGTTTTTACGAAAACCGACGAGCCACGACATCTCTCGTATTTATGCCGCACATGAGGCTAGATGGCATTTTCCCGGGATGCTCGGTAGCATCGATTGTACACATATCGAGTGGAAAAATTGTCCAAGAGAGTTGCGAGGGGCGTATGTGAGGGGAGACATCAAAAGACCAACCATCATACTAGAAGCGGTGGCGTCGAATGATTTATGGATTTGGCATTCGTATTTCGGTGTCCCAGGTTCAAACAACGACATCAATGTGTTGCACACGTCGCCGTTGTTCCAAAGCGTAACGGATGGTACCGCACCTTCCTCTCCTTTCTATGTGAACGGTCGACATTACAGACGAGGCTTTTATCTTGTCGATGGTATCTACCCGTCTTGGTCTGTTTTTGTGAAAGCTCCCTCATTTCCCGTCGAGGCTAAAGAAAAGGCGTTCAAAAAATTGCAAGAATCGGCAAGAAAAGATGTTGAGAGGGCGTTTGGTGTTTTAAAGGGTAGATGGGGTATACTACACCGACCGGTTCGTTCGATGACCAAGAAAGCAATACATAGCATAGTGTATGCGTGTATCATATTGCACAATATGTTGATCAAACACGACGGACGTGCAATATCCCCGGATTGGGTACCGGATCCTCCTACACAAGTTCAAGTTCCACAAGATATCAATTTACAATTGCGTAACGAAGAAACTCACTTTCGGTTGAGATACGATTTAATCGAACTAGTAGGTTCTCTAGGTTTGGAGTTTCCGGATTCGGACGAGGAGTAGGTTTTTTTTTTTTTTTTTTTTTTTTAAATTGTATGTTCCTAGTATGTTAAATTCGAGGAGTAGGTTTTTTTTTTTTTTTTTTTTTAAATTGTATGTTCCTAGTATGTTAAATTGAAATAGTATGTTTTAAAATTAATGAAATTTTTAATTTTAGTGTTTTATTGTTAATTTCTAATTTAAAAATAAAAGTTAAAAAAATTGGGAGGGAGTGATAGAATCCATCACTAGTGATTCCACCCCTAGTCCATTTCTATCACTAGTGATGGAAATATGGTTGATGACATGGCATTAGTTGATTGGATAGTGGGAGTGATGGAATCCATCACTAGTGATTCCACCCCTAGTCCCCTAATGGAACTTTGCACGGTGGGCTTCCTCTGGAATTGTAGTGTGTCGGGTCACTAGTGTCGTCTGCATTCGTGGGTGTGGATGATATTCCGTCATTAAGTTTACCTGGTGATCGGTATAACTAAGTTAGAAACTCGTGTATTGCACGGATTGAATAAAGAAAATATTAGTTTGCATCGAAGATTTAGAAATCATAAAACAATGATATTTGACATAATATGACCTATTATTATTGCTTTATTTAATTAACTTTTTAATTTACTTAGAAGTGTAAATTAATAAAAAGAATACGAAATAGTAAGTTAATAAAAGCGAGAAAAAGTCTTGGACTTACATAATTGTGATCCGTGACATAAGGAGTTACTTGTTTACTAGATATATATTTATGTAGTATGTTTAAGATTAGGGTTTTTTTTTTTTTTTTTTTGTATAGTTTTATTAGCATAATTTTTTACTTGTAATATACTAATTTTTTTTTTATATAAAACAACTAAGCTCATTTTGATTATTAATGTTGCCACTGCCACCTATAATAATTCATACCCATTGATGGTTTTCATAGATCACGGATGCTCATGTGCCATTGAATTAGTGATTTTAATTTTGATCCTTCAATATTATTTTTCACATAGTTGGATTTTTTTTAATACAAATACAAGCTAATATGCTATTATTTATCAAATTAGGCTTAAAATAATTAAAGTGTGTCGTGGAGGAGTGTGATCTAATAATATTATTATGTTCCTTAGCTGTTTGCTTTTGTGTTTGGTCTATAAATAACGCGTTTTCATAATTGCCGTTTGGTGATATGGATTGGTTTCTAAATTACTCCACCTTTTATGCCGAACTACCCGTTTTTATATTATAATAATATATATATTACTCTCTAATAATAATTAAAACATATTTCTGGTACTCTTTTAGACTATCTAGTGAACATATATGGATGTAATATGCACTAATTAGTGCTTTAAAAAAAATGCACTAATTAGTCTATATTAACGAATATAACTCGAATCGTTGGGTGTGCAAAGCTCGATTCAAACCGTTTTAATAAGCATCAAACTGAAACTTGATTTTACCGGATAAGGACCACTTAACTACTATCGGTTCTTGAGCCACGACTCTATTATTGTAAGTTTTTTCGGTAGCCACAAAAACTTGTTAGGAAAAACTCATAGGCCCCACTGATACACTAGTAACCAACTAGGAAAAACACAATTTACTTTGGACAAGTAAAAGTAACCTTCATGAGGATGGTAGAATCCACTAGAAGCTTTTGTTGAACCTAAAGACATGTTAGGAAAAAATCAAATGCTTACCATTAAATCATCCATTTTAAGTGTTGTCGTTTTGATATAGGGTTGTAGACGTAGATCATCCGTTCAAACAATGCCGTCTCATTAATGTGATTGAAAACTAAAAAATCAATCGTGATAATAAATTCTTTGTTTATGAATATTTGCCCACGCATTGTAAGTTATGAATACATAAAATCCAAAATATATAGAAAAATAAATAAAGAAAAAATTGTCATTTTATGGAATTACTGATAGACGAAACGAATAAATCCATACTTAAATCTTTATATATTACTTATATTTCACAATATAAAAAAGAACCAACGTATTGTTTGAAGCAAATAATTGAATGTATAAAAGGTTAAAAAGTAAGCGTGTTTTAGGTGGTGTGTAGAAGCTCTGCTCAACGGATATATGTTAGAAAGGGACCCGCAAACGACCGTTAAATGTTAATTAAAGCCAAGAGAGAAAGGGGACACACGCGCCATTCCAACGTCTTTTTTTTTTTTTTAATTCCTTTCTTAGAAAGTATATTGTAATTGCTTCTCTATTTCAATATATCTTCAAAATATTTTTCTACTTTCTAATTCTATTATATACATACAGTTGGCGGACCCAGATATTTTTCCATAGGGGTGCAGAACATTTTTAAAATTTTAGGCCCCAAGATATATAAGTAAAAAAATCGGTTCGTGTCGGGTCGGGTCATGTAAAATAAAAGAATATTGAACTAAATTTATATAACCATCAAAAATATGTTAAACCTTGTTACAAACATAATTAGAACGTCACCCTACGGGTTTTCATTTTTTGAAATCTATCCAAAACATGGCTCCATAACATATTACATAATATATCAACTATTCAAGCCCTAGAAATCATAATGTAAATAAGCCTAAGAGTGAATTTCAAGTTTTGTCCTTTATCTTTAGGCCACTTTGCAAGTTTTGTCCTTTATGTTTAAATTTGACGAGTTTTGTCCTTTATGTTTAAAAATCAAGCACGTTTTGTCCTTTATGCTTGATTTTTAAGGACAAAACGTGCTTGATTTTTTAAACATAAAGGACAAAACGTGTTTGATTTTTAAACATAAAGGGTAAAACGTGCTTGATTTTTAAACATAAAGGACAAAACTCGTCAAATTTAAACATAAAGGACAAAACTTGCAAAGTGGCCTAAAGATAAAGGACAAAACTTGAAATTCACTCTAAGCCTAAAAATCATCTAAACAACATATACACCATAAGAGTGGGGATCCTACGGAAAGTGTGTTTTTCCTAAAAAGTGTAAAAAGTCATAAAACACAATAATTTCAGGCATAAAACACACCTAAAACTCACAAATAATAGAATGATATTACTAAAACACCATATTCAAACTCTAATAGTCCATAAAAACTTCAAACACACCATCGTAGAACTATGAATATAAAACACACAATGCTAAACAACATAAAACACAATAATATTTGTCATTCCACAATCAGAGCCTTAACATCTAAAACACAACACAAAACCCACATACATGATGTTTTAGTAATCTTCATCATATTTTTTGTGGGTTTTTGGTGTGTTTAATGGTTGACATTATGGTGTTTTATGACTTTTTACACTTTTTAGGAAATTTGGACTTTCTGGCCAACTCCTATCCTACACCATAAAAAGAAAAAGCCAAACATTCTTCACTAACAAATATAACCCACCAGATCTACTGTGTGGTGTATGCGGCTATAAAAAAGGCAAAATATCATCACTAACAAAATATAACCCACCATATAAGATAATGAAAAACAAAACGAAGCACATGTCTACTGTCATGGTTAGTATGCGGCTAATATCAACAAAAAAAGCAACCAAAATTCATCAAAAATAACAAAGAAATTTACCCGTGTTCGATCAGCGGTGGTATGGTGGCTGATTACGGTGGTATGAGGCTGCTGACTGTTCACTGCTATCGCTGGTGTTCTGATCGCTGGCGTGCAGGGAGGATATAGAAAGCGGGGGAGAATATGTAAGGGTTTTGGGCTTGTTTATTTTATTTTGAGTTAAATGCTTGGTTGGTCCTTGTGGTTTACAAAAATTGCAGACTTGGTCCTAGTGGTTTACTAATTACACGCGTGGTCCCAAAACTTGTCAAAAATGCACTCGGTTGGTCCCCAGCACTAACCTTAGTTAAATTTCTCAGTTAACTATGTGTGAAATGACTATGTTACCCTTGAACAATTAAAAACCCCACCACAACCTGCATCATCTTCATCACCATCTCCGGCGACCTGTCGGCCGTCCGGTTTCTCCGGCGAATCAGAGACTTCATCTTCACATGACAAAGACCACACCCGAACATGAACCCGAATCGACTAGCCCAAAACCGTACCGTCACCCGAGCCGAAACAGAAGCTGAAACTTGAGCCAAAACTAACTCCCCGTTTTCTCTCTCCGGCTCTCTGATTATGTCGCTGTCGTTGCCTCCACTACCGAAAATCAGAAAACCTCACCGGCTAGTCGCCGGCCGTTGAGCCACCTGTCGGCTCGTCGCTTCCCTGTTCCGATTGGAGCACCCATCCGCCGCCACCATCACGCGCCGCTACCATCTGTGGTGGTCGGCCGGTCACCGTAGAGAGGGAGGAAGAAGGAGAGAGGGTGACCGAGAGGGTGTTTGGCTTGGGTTATGTATGTGTGTTTGAGTTGTAGTTAAGGTTCTGTGTGTGTATGTAGAGGATATAGGGTTTCTTCATGGAGAAGATGATGAGGATCTGGTTATGTGTGGCTGGAATTTTTCAAAAGTGTTAGGGTTTTTTTGTGTGGGTGTTTAGATAGAGTTGCGGAGAAATGGAAATTGAGGGGATAAGTTGTTCTTTAGGTTGAAGATGAAATCAGAGACTTCATCTTCACACACCCACAAAAATGATGATGGTGATGCAGATGATGAAGGTTGTGGGGGGTTTTAATTTTTTAATTCTTAGTTTTAGGTTTTTAATTGTTCAAGGGTAATATAGTCATTTCACACATAGTTAACTGAGAAATCTAACTGAGGTTAGGGCTGGGGACCAACCGAGTGTATTTTTGAAAAGTTTTGGGACCACGCGTGTAATTAGTAAATCACTAGGACCAAGTCTGCAATTTTTGCAAACCACAGGGACCAACCAAGCATTTAACTCTTTTATTTTAGTTTGAAATATTGTTGATTTGTTGGGTTTGTTTATTGGACTAAAACTTAGTAGTGGGCTAGTTAAATGTATTAGGTATTTGGGTTTAGTTATTTAGATATTAAAAGTAGGGCTGTTCACGAGCCGAACCGAACCGATCAGACCTTTGCTCGTGCTCGGTTCGTTTACAAACCGATCTGAACCGAATCGAGCGTCTTTTCAACCGAGCCAAAGTCGAGCGAGCGTCTTTCGATCCGAGCATTTTTCAAACGAACATCGAGCGAGTATCGAGCGCTGCAGAATAAACAAAGAAAGTGACGATGGGAGTGCTAGTTTTAGAATAAAGTGCAGTTTTCGTCCCTGATGTTTCGTCCAATAGAACACAAGTAAAAATTTAACAAATAACAAGGAATACAAGAACACTCAACTAGTTCTATCGAGATTAACTAAGCAGGAAGATAAATCGTCGACCGATTGAAACATACCCTTGTTCTATCGGAAGTTTGAAATTGAATGGATCGATTGAAGCTAAACCCTTGCGAGTTGGCGTCTTGGCGAGTAGCGATGGAGAAATCGAATAACGATTGCCAATGGGGGTTTTTGATCAGGGCTTGCACTTCTGAATCAAATGGCGGGTTGAGACTTGAGTGTTGATCGACGTTTCACATTTTAGTATTTGAAATTTTGACTCAATTACTCAAATGGACATTTAAGTATTGGATAATGAACTATTGGTATTGGATTTCAATTCTAATTACTTAAATGAGCTCTATTTGGATCTTGGACCAAACATTATTAATGTTGGTTTCTAGTCATTTCTTTAAAAATGATACACACACAAACACAAATATATATGTATATATATATTAAAAGATAAATCGAGCCGAACCGAACTGAGCGGACCTTTGCTCGTGTTTGGTTCGTTTACAAACCGAGCCGATCCGAACCGAGCATTTTTTTAATCGAGCTGAATCGAACGAGCAAATTTCGAGCAATTTTCGAGCGAGCATCGAACGAGCGTCGAGCGCCGAGCAATTTGAACAGCCCTAATTAAAAGTTATATAATTTAGGTAGTATTTAAAAAAAATAAGAGTTTACTAAAAAAAATTAAATTATAAATTGATAACACTTTTTACCTAAGGGGTGCGGACGGAAAATTCCAAGGGGTGCGGAAGAAAAATTCCAAGGGGTGCGGACGGGGTTTTCGACGGAACTTAGCACTAGATTTTTTTTTCCCGGGGGTGCGCCCGCCCACCTTGGCTTTGTCTTAAGTCCGCCCCTGTTTACACACAGAATTATTTATCCAATATTGACCCCAAGTAAATTTTTATTCCATGTTTTAAAAACCGGTTCAAACGGGCTGGTAGTACCTGTTGAACTGCCCGGTACACCCGGTTGAACCGCTCGAGTCCCGGTTAAACCGTTTCTGAGCCCAATCCGATACGGTATAAAAACCGGATTTTAAAACATCGCTTTTAATAATTGATAAAATTTCAAGAGGTATATGCAAGAGAGGGGTTCACACTTAATAAAACCATTGAAATTAAGGTGTTGCTCTCCTTGAGGGCAAGAGTTTGAGCTCCGCTAAAGACGGATTTTGTATAATTTTAACCGCAAAAAATAAACATGGAGTGTAGGTTTTGGTCCCGTAGTGGACACTATTGTAATTGTTGTTCCGTCAAATGGTGTGGGTTTTAGTCATGTACTAAGCAATGATGTAATATTTATAAGTTCAGTTTTTTTTTTTTTGAACGGTTGATTTTATTAGAGAAACAACACTAGCAAGAAGCTAGAATACACAAGAAAATTTTCATAATATAGAACGAGCACCAATCCGACCAAACTAGAGAATGCATTTTCTTTGGTTTTTCACCCAAAGGAAGTTAGTTGTCACGGAGTTATTCTTGAACTCTCGTGCGACACTTAGAATACTTCTAAGTTCAGCCTTTTGGATGGGTTTGGTTATGTATAACAGCGGAAGTCTTTGTTTGTGAAGATCACAAGTATGATTTTGTAGTGCGATACTACAACAAAGATGGTTATGTATTACTTGAACAAAGTTACAAGTACAAAGTGTTTACAAGAAGTTGGTTATGAGTAAGTTATGAGTGGGTTATGTGGGGTGAGTACAAATGTGGCCTCACATCCCTATTTATACTAGTTGGGAACTGATCTAGATAGTTCTATATCAAGATCATTCCCTTACAACATTCTACATAATATTATCTAGATAGTTCTTCATAAATATCATGCTTCATTGATAAATTTCTAGAGTCTTCTAGGTTGAATTTGAAGGCTGTTTTGACTAGCCCTTTCCAGCAATTTCTAGAGCTTTCTTGGTTTGATGTTGGTCTTTATTATGCTCCCATGGTGTTGGAACAATGTGGGTTGTTCCGGATCCTTCCGGGCGGCTCCAGACGTGACTAGATGGCCCCTGAAAGTTCTAGAAAGCAGAAATTTTGTGCTGAATTTTGGCGGGGCATGACATAGTGGTCTTGATTTCAGCTAATCGTTTGGAGATATCCACCCGATTATTTGAGAAAATCACATCATTTCGCAATTTCCAAATACTATAGGAGGACAATGGCATGGACAACTTTCTTCAATGGATGTATGAGTTTAGGCTTTAGCCTTTAGAAAAAAGGTATAAACAAACACAAAATGAAATTAAAGAAATTTGACGTTTGGCTTTTTTAAAAAAAAAAAAAAAAAAACAAAACAAAACAAAATACAGGAATGTTTTGAGATTGCTAATTAAAACTACCTATTTGTAGGGGTGTACTTGTTATCCGCTCGGTTAAAAGCTCCAATGAGCCGAGCCTTAACGAGCCCGAGACTAAAATACAAAGCTCATTTAGGCTCGCGAAAGTCCAAACAAAATTTTAGTTTTTTTTTCTATATAATATAATTATAGTGATGATAACATTAGAGAACTTTGGCTTTGCGTAAGTAATATTCAAGCAAGCTCGAGCGAGCTTTTAGCTCATTTGAGATTCTCAAAATAGCTCGAGCCGAGCTGTATTTCAGGCTCGAGCTCTGCCCGATAACTAAACGGGCTCTATTTCAGGCTCGGGTTCTTTAAAACTTGGCTCGTTCGAGCTTTTAAGCGAGTCGATAACGAGTAACTCTCGAGCCTCTGGGCTTGTTTACACCTCTACTCAAAACATCTAATAAAGTTATCATATATCAATAACTAAGAAGAAAAAAAACAACCCATGAAAAAAAAACATCAAACAACCATGTTGGATGAAGTCAACAACTCACCTTTTACCAATTAGTTATCAATCCAAACAACCAAAAAAAAAAAAAAAGATGACTCCAAACCTTTGCCTGTTTGATTTCACTAAGTCTATTTGTAACTACTTGTACCAGCAGCAGCCCACTTTTGATTTCACTAACTTTGAGATACATGATTGAAAACAGCAGCCCACTCTTGCTTAGTAGCAACCGGTATTGTCCAGTCGCCAATACTCGGAGACCAAACATCGTCAGTTGCATAGCTCAGGCACCAACTAACTTTTTCTGGCGGATTCTTGAAATCAAATGTGAAAGCCGCATGAACTTTTTTCCTAGCAGTCGTCTTCTTTTTTTTAGTTTGGGGCGTAGGAGTAGAACCCTTAGCGCTCTGAAAAAAAAAACATCATTGCGTATAAATATCAACCGAAACATCATTCATTGCCGTATAATTATAAAAATATTTCAATTAGCTTACAGCGTCATCAGAACTTGCGGTTGGAGTTGATGGCTTCTTTCGCTTGCTCCCTGTTTCGAGAAAAGTCAACACTTCATTCTTTGACCGCAGACGATGGCCAGATGGCGCAATATAGTACTGTTCAAACCACATGCAATATAACTTTATTAGAATAGAAATATCGACTTATTGCCAAGATGTATAAATGGAAATATGAAAGCTAGAGTCTCGATAAGATTCGTCATTTATTCCACAAACATGTAAAAGAAAAGCTGACGGACCATTTTTGGACTTGCACATATGTTAGATGAAAGTAGAAACAACATAAACTTGGAGTTTCGACATTGTTCCTCCCCTAAATGAAATTAGATTGACCTAGTTTAGTAACGTCAAGTGTATTGCACATAAGGGCATTTTGGTCATTTCTCTTCGTCTTCTAGCTCTCAATGGAAAGTTCTCGATCGTCTACCTATACATCTTCAATATCGTCTTCGTCTTCTCTGACCATTTCCCTTTAACGCCAACATCTCCTCTAGTTAGTTATACATACACACTATGTTGTCAAAGACGCAAGGCGCAGGCGAGGCGCATCGGTCTCGCCCGGAGCCTAGGTGCAAGGCGCAAAAAAAGCGTGGGCTTTTTTAAGAAAAGCGCACATAGAGAAAAAAAATATAAAAAATATGTTATGCTTTGATAATAAATAAGATTCCACATATAAAATTAAAAAAACTATTATATATGCCATTTAAGATCATGTAGCTAATAGTTTTGCACGCGTGAGGCAGTTTTGCACGCACTCGGTTTCGTTTTTAATGGTCATTTGTGCTGTTTTACCTTTTCCCCTGCGCCTCAACAACATTTTTTGCGCCTAGGCGCGCGCTTTTTGCGCCTCAGCACCGTTTTTTCAAAAAAATCCCATTTTTACGCCTAGGCTACCACCAGGCGCAATAGGTGCGCCTCGCTGCGCCCGGGCGCCTAGGCGCGCGCTTTTTGCGCTTTTGACAACATACACACGAATCACGATACAAGAACATTGCCACCTACGACGCATATCACCACCTTCACCATGCAATTAATCACCAACGACAGATTTGAGTTCAAATAGGCATACGGCTGTGATTTAAATGACAATTAGGTTTTCCAATGAAGATGAGGTCGATGAGAGCCTCGACTCACCAACACACCAATGTTCTCCACCATCGAATGAAGCAAGAACAACCTCAATCGAACTTATGAATTCGGCATTAAACAGCAATGTGCGTATATTTGTATACATATATATATATACTAACATCATTTAAAATTTAACAAATACCAGGTTAGCATTAAACAACAATTTATGTGTATTCCAAAACACAGTTATCCAATAAATCAAAGATGTAAACTAAGTAGCATTTACATATATGTATATATGCTTCATTAAAATTAACAAAAGCTTCCATATAAACCTTCCAAAAAATTTATACGACCCAACACTAATAGCGCGTAAACAAAAACCCAAACCCGACAACCTAAATACCTTTTAAATTCAGTTTATTAAGTTAAACCAAATTTCCCCTAACTCCGGTGGATCATCGAGACATAGAAAACAAAAAAACGAGCCCCATATGCCATCACATGCAAAGCGCGTTAGGTTACTTAACCGAGGTTAATGTTAATCCAATTTTGTTAAAAGGGAAATTAATGTTGATAGGCGTTTTCTTTACCCTGAAACGATCAAAATCCGGAAAATTTAAAGGTAAAAGGGTCAACTGTTTATAAGATCCTACTTTCATATAAGGTATCACTTATTTAGCTAAATATATGCTATCTTTTCTTATATACTCACCATATCCATCACATCCCTAACCAACTAATATTAATCCAAAGTCCAAACCAAATCCTAACAAATCTACGCCATGAAAAAGTTTCACATGATTAATTAATATACGACGACTCTATTTCGAAAAGCGTGTCACAACCGCAGTGTCAAACACAACAGATCCCGCCATCCCGGTCCATCAATTAGGCTACCAGACTTTGCATATTTAAACAACTTTCCTCGATTTTTATCAAACACAAAAGGCTTGTGCAAGTTACTACTAAATCGCGGCGTTTACAGTCGTAACAAGCCCTACAAAATTCTATAAAAATGCTAAAGCTTCAGCCTTCAAGTAATAGAAAATATACGAAAAAACTACATACAAAACGAAAAGTCGAAAACAGGTGACCGCTGACAAACACCATCAGTAACAGACCAAAAAACACAAATTTTTCCAATGTAGCATAATCACCTCATTAAAAAAAAAAAAAAAAAAAAAAAAAAAAAAAAAAAAAAAACCTAAATCCCTTAAAGCTAAACCCTGAAAAATAAACCCTAAACCCCAAACCCTAAACCAGACAGCAGACTCGAACAAACTAATTATGTGTTCTTTATATCAACCTTAACCTAAATGGCTACATACATACACATACCATATAAAACAATCAAAACCTATAATTCCATAACATGTATCCACAACAAACACACCCCAACAAAAACACAAACTTTAAACAAAAACTAGCATACTTCAATAACATATAATTAATTACCGACCCTGTCAACAGTGCCTTCAGTGGCTCCAGAAGTTCGTTTCTTTAAAGTCATTTGCCAATCATCAGGCAGCCATGAGGGTCTAGGATACTTCTGAAGAAGATCGTCAGGGTTCGTTGGTTCCTTTGAGGCGCTCTGGGGTTCCTTTGAGGCGCTCTGATGTGCTCCGTTGGTTGGATCGATGAAAGATCCGGATCCCAGAAGTGGGTCGGGTGTGGCAGGCGGGTCTTCGGGCTCCGATGGGGTTATGGTCGGAGTTGGGTGGTCGGCGTCGGCCGGAAGGTGTTCGGGATTGGACATGAAAGTGGGTTGTGAATACCGAGGGGATGCGATTGGGGGTTGGGGGTGAGGGTTGGGTTGGTCTAGACTAGTGGTGAGTTTTTATATAGGGAAAATTACATCTGTAGCCCTTTGACCAAGAGACAATTTTCAAAAATAGCCATTTGACCAGGCATAAAAAAGCCTGGTCACGCTCCCCATCCCAATGAACCGTCATTTTTATGCACCTTCAATCCAGCCACAACCAAGTGGACACGTGTCCTTCTAGCAGAATGGGCTTTATGCCGCTACCTCTCAAGCCGAGCCGCTTCATGCCCGAGCCGAGCCGCTTCGCCCCCTGCCCCACAAGCTAGCCAAGCCGCTACAAGTACAAGCCATGACCTTTCAAGGCCAAGCCGAGCCGCTATGTTTTTGTGTATATATATGTTTACCACAAGTACAGGCCATGACCTTTCAAGGCCAAGCTGAGCCGCTACAAGTACAAGCCATGACCTTTCATGACCTTGAGATTTATGGTGTTAAATTTTCAAAACTCTTGTTAAATTTCAGTAGTATTTTTTAAAAAAAAATATCAAAATTTATCGGCGGTTTTACAGTGTGTTCGGCTGGTTCCTGCTAGTACTCCATTTTCCATGCCAGAAGTTAACTTTACTGATAAGGTAATACTTATATTTTTTTAATTTATAATTTTTATAAATCTTTCATAATAAGCATTAATTCAATAAATTTAAAAATTTTAGGGTGTAGCTGACGCGTTTGAATTCTACGATAATAGTTATCGTGTGCCAACCGACAACTTAATGCAAGAAGATATTGTAAGTTATAAACTCATGAAATTTTTGAAAATATATTTTTTCGAACTGTTTAGTCTTTATATATTTTATTTTCTCGTAGAATGAGGATCCGGAGTTGGTGAAATTGAGGCGCTCTGAACGGCTTGTGAAGCCCTCCTCCTGTGTGCTATCACCATTTATTGTATTCAAACAAAGAAAACGAGAAGACAAAAAACACATGTGTGCAAAATCCAGATGTTATATATATATATATAGTTACGAAATTATACATAAAAAACACATGTAAAGGCTTGGGCATGTGTTGAAAGGTCATAAAATTCAAATGAAACGACTTGGGGTAGGTGGCAATGCTGAAGCGGCTTAGATCCAGCGTGTAGCGGCTCGGGATGGGGCGAAGCGGCTCGGCTTGGCCATGAAACGGCATGGCTTGGCAGTACCACAATGCGGCATAAATCAGAGATTGAGCGAAGCGGCTCGGCTTGGGCATGAAGCGGCTCGGCTTGAGAGGTAGCGGCATAAAGCCCATTCAGCTAGGAGGACACGTGTCCGCTTGGTTGTGGCTGGATTGAAGGTGCATAAAATTGACGGTTCACTGGGATGGGGGAGCGTGATCGGGCTTTTTTATGCCTGGTCAAATGGCTATTTTTGTAAATTGCCTTGGTCAAAGTCTACTGCTGTAATTTTCCCTTTTATATATGTGGTTGGTCTAGCCTAGTGGTTTAGTTTTTATATATTGTTATTAAGGCTGGAGGGTGTGGTTGGAGCCTCTAGAGGCTTTATCAGGTCATGCCAGCGTCACATATGATCCACCTTAGGCTATGAGGTGTGGATGGAGCCCCAAGGGGCTTTATCATCCCATGTAGGATCCATGTCACCGCCATGTCAGCAAATGGGCTTTATCATTCCCCCCCCTTAATTTGGAGGGTGTGGATGGAGCCCCGTGTAATGATTAAGTAATTATTTATTTAAAGATTAATTTTTTTAAATTAAATGACAATTTTAATAACTACAAAATAAAAAATAAAAACATAATTTCATAAAAAAAACTACAAAGTCAAAAAAAAAAACATTACATTCTAGAAAAAAAAACATACCATACTAGAAAAAAAGGCAACATACTTAAAAAAACTACATATATTTGGCCCGAATTTGTGCCTTACGAGCCTCCAAAATTGTGACAACTCGTATTTCAAACCTCTCTTTGTACTTAGTGTAACTCGTTTGAACCTTATGTGATTGTTTGAGCCTTATGTGATTATGTGAACCTGAATGATTAATTGAATGTAATGTTATGTGATGATGTGAAGCGAATGTATGTAGTATATAATTCGAACCGATCGCACAAGCCCTGTTGGGCCGCACATCTTGTACTCGAATCAAAAGGGAAACCTAAGTTTGGGTTCGGCCCATTCCTCTTGAACTCGAACCGAAGGGACAGCCTATTTGGGGTTTCGGTCACGATACTATATAATCTGGCACATAATCCTTTTAGGGGTTTGTTTGTCTTGTCATTCGCACAACACTTAAAACACACACCAAACCCTAATACCTCTCCCCCTCTCTCTCGAAGCCGACGGCAGCCCCCTTGCTCACCCGAGGTCTTCCTTGTTCCAATCATTTAATCCGGTTAGTGTTTTGGTGTTTTGTTGTTAATTGATGGTATGTTGCATGATGTGTGATATATATATATATATATATATGCTTTTCATGATGATTTAGTGATATCTTGGGATTGAGCATGATATATATAAACTGTTAAATCCTTGTGTTCATAGTAATCGGCTCACATGTGTAATTGATAATGTTCATATAAATCGGATTTGTATGATGATGATCTAGAACCGATTAGATGTAAGTCGGCTGTTACGTTTCTGTATTTCGGATGGTTTGATTATGGTGTTGAAAGCCTTAAAACTGAATGTTTTAAGATGTTGTTCAAGCTTGAATCATGATTAGGGTTCATAGAGATTTGATGCTAAAAGCTCTTGTTTGATCGATCAATTATATGATTGGAAACTGTTGATTGTCGGTTCATAATTAAGTAAATGGAAATTGAGTAACTGATTGCATGATTCAAGGGAGTATATTACTGATTTCCATAAATTCCGTATGATAAGAAAACGAATCACACAAGGTCCCTCTCGGTCGCACAAGATCAGATCACATAGGAATCTGATCTGATCGCACAAGACCAGTCGCACAAAACAATCGCACAACAAGGGTACAAGTAAATAAGGCACTATGTACAACGTAGGACTTCATGATCACACAAGACCTGTGGATCGCACAAGACCGTGTCGGTCGCACAAGTCTTGGGCCACACACACTGTTGGACTTTATTATGTTAATTGGGCCTCAAAGCCCAAACCACAATCGCACAACCCATTCGGATCGCACAAGTCATCCGGATCGCACAAGATTCCTACTTGTTATTATTTGGGCCGAGTATGTTGTTGGACTGTCTATATTGTTGGGCCGGGTTTATGTTGGATCGCACAACATGTTGTGGATCGCACAACATGTTGGGCTGGGTATTATTTGGGTTTCTTTGATGAATCACACAAGTTGGAATTGTTTCATGACTGTTAACGTGTTTGCCATGATCCATACGTGCTCGAAACCTGTTAGTTTATGTGTAATCATACGTGCATTACTTGAACCTAGTCCTGACTTGTATGGTAACCATGTTAGGACGTGGTTGACCACTTATAACTCAAGTAACCTTTCTGTGTATCTGCCGAGCAAACCAAGGTGAGTTCACACTCTTACCAAGGCATGGGATTCCCGGGGTTGGGAATGGGATTGAATGATTACTTGTACTTTTATCGTTACTGAAAATACGTACCACTGACCTCGTTAAGGAAAGGTCACTTATAGATACAGTTAGACTAGTAACACATGGGAAGTCCCCACTAATCTTCGCACACATGCCTAGAATGGCCGCGATACGAATACTAATCTTCGCACACATGCCTGGAATGGTCGCGATACGAATACTAATCTTCGCACACATGCCTGGAGGGCCGCGATACAAATACAACTAGTCTAGAATACATGGGAAACTCCCACTAATCTTCGTAAACATGCCTGGGGGGCCGCGATACAAGTATATACGATACATGGTTTACTAAATAAACATACGGTTTACGAAATGAATACAATAACTAAACAACCAAATGTGAACTCGCTCAACTTTGTTGTTGACTCGTTGTTACATGCCTTGCAGGCCAATAGGTACTCGTGGAGCTTGCACTGGGAGGCGCGGTCGTTGTGGACATGGATCGTGGATGCCATGTTAAACATTTATGACATTTCAAACTTATTACTTACGTTGGGTTTTACATTTATGCTTCCGCTAAACATTGAAACTATACTTTTGATTTGGAATCACCTTTCATATTGTTTGGTTGAATTACTTTTACTATTGTTCAATATGATTGGTGGCTTGATCCTGGTCATGTCACGCCTCCAAGCGGTGATACTCCGCGTGTGGATTTTGTTCAATATGATTGGTATCAGAGCCATTGGTTATAGAGAACTTGGTTTTAATAAGGGAAAAGTTTTTGTTAAAACCAGACTATAACCTATACAGTGCTCAATGATCCACAACGACGCTTCGCTCCACGTGCAAGACTCAACATTCTAGGTGATATGGTATATGTTTTATTGCCTACTTGCTAGATTACATAGAACTTTGCTCATGGTATGCTTAGATACACATAACCACTATTGCTTGAAAACACTTGTGTGCTTACTGTCTTCTGTCATCGCACTTTTCGCGAACCTCTCTCACTTATGTTCCCTTTGATATGAAGATCATGAGTGGACGCGTTAACATGACTCAAGCCCAGTTGACGGCTCTGATTAACGAACAAGTTGTTGCGGCACTTGCAGCCGCACAAGCAGGAGGTATACCCTGCAGTCGCAAACTCACTCTAGGATCTTTAGATCCTACACTCCTAAACCAATTCTTGTGTTAAACCTTGTCCTGTTCTTATACACAACAGGTCAACATGCTCAGCTACCTGTATGCACCTTCAAAACTTTCATGGACTGCCGTCCTAGCACTTTCAGTGGCACAGAAGGAGCAGTTGGACTCCTCCATTGGTTCGAGAAGCTCGAGTCCGTCTTCGAAATGTGTGAATGCCCTGAGGCATGAAGGGTGAAGTATGCCACTGGTACTCTCGAAGGCATTGCACTGACTTGGTGGAATGCGCAGGTTCAGATGCTGGGGTTGGCGGCTGCCAATGCCACCCCATGGAACGATTTCAAGGAACTGATCAAGCGGGAATACTGTACTCGTGATCACATCCACAAGTTGGAAATGGAGTTCTTTAACCTGAAGATGACCGGGTCAGAGATAGAGGCGTATACTAAAAGGTCAAACGAGCTGGCCATCCTGTGTCCAACTATGGTGGACCCTCCTATCAAGCGTATTGAGTTGTATCTCAAAGGGCTAGCCCCAGAAATTCAAAGCCATGTGACATCGGCCAACCTTGATAATATCCAGGATATTACACGTCTTGCTTATCGCCTCACGGACCAGGCAGTGGAACAGAACAGGCTGCCTAAACGTATCGGTGCTACTAATGCTACTACTTCTGCTACTTCCAGTGACAACAAGCGGAAATGGGATGGGGATTCCAGCAAGGGTTCGACAGCAGTTCAATCCTAGTCGCAGCAGCGAAAGGTTGATAACTACCAGAGTCCTAGTCAGCAACCTTCTGGTAGTCAAAGGCAGGGTGGATATCGAGGAAACCTTCCGAGGTGCAACACTTGCAACAAGCACCACAACGGCCAGTGCAACAAGGGTCGTTGCCAAAGGTGTCTCAAGATGGGTCATGAAGCTAAGGATTGCAGGAGCTCACAACCTGCGAATCAGAACCAGCAACAACAACCACCAGCTCCACGAAACCAGCGGCAACAACAGCAGCGGGGCAACAGGGGATGCTATCAGTGTGGTGCTGAAGGCCACTTCAAGCGAGACTGCCCCCAGTTAAACCAGAACCAGAACAACAACAACAATAATCAGGGCAATGGGAACAATAACGGGGGAAACAATGATAACAACGGCGCTAGGGGTCGAGCGTTCGTGCTGGGTCAGGGTAATGCAAGGAATGATCCTAACGTAGTGATGGGTAAGTTCCTTCTCGACGACTTTTATGTTACTGTATTATTTGATTCAGGTGCGGATACCAGTTATGTGTCTTTAAAAGGTAGTCAAATGCTTAAACGTACACCAACTCCTTTAAACACCAAGCATGTTGTAGAGTTATCTAATGGTAAGAGTTTAGAAGCCACACACATAGTCAGGGGTTGTAACATCGTTTTAGCTGGTCAGACCTTTTCTATCGATCTTATCCCTATAGTTCTGGGTAGTTTCGACATCGTCATTGGGATGGATTAGTTATCCCAACAGCGAGCAGAGATTTTATGCAAAGAGAAGATTGTTCGTATCCCTCGTTCCGATCAGGAACCTCTCGTGATCCAAGGCGACAAAAGTGGTGTTGTGGTAGGCATCATTTCCTTTCTTAAGGCCCAGAAGTGTTTGCGAAAGGGCCACACCGCTATTTTAGCGCTTGTTACTGACGCATCAACGAAAGAGAAGAGATTGGAGCACATTCCAGTAGTACGCGACTTTCCTCAGGTGTTTCCTGAAGATTTACCTGGGCTACCGCCTCATCGCCAGGTCGAATTCCAGATCGAGCTAGCTCCAGGAGCAGCACCAATAGCTCGTGCACCGTATTGATTAGCCCCATCAGAACTGGAAGAACTATCCAAACAGCTGCAAGAACTCTTGGATAAGGGTTTCATTCGTCCTAGCTCATCGCCTTGGGGAGCTCCAGTACTATTTGTGAAAAAGAAAGACGGTACCTTCAGGATGTGCATTGACTACCGTGAACTCAACAAGGTGACCGTGAAGAATCGCTATCCTCTTCCACGCATCGACGACCTGTTCGACCAATTGCAAGGGTCGAGCTATTATTCGAAGACAGATCTGAGGTCATGCTACCATCAACTGAGAGTCCGGGATGAGGACATCTCCAAAACAGCATTCAGAACTCGCTACGGCCACTACGAGTTCCTAGTTATGCCATTCAGATTAACAAACGCGCCTGCAGTCTTCATGGATCTTATGAACAGAGTGTGCAAACCTTACCTAGACAAGTTTGTGATTGTCTTCATCGACGACATCCTGATCTATTCCAAGAGTCAGGAGGAGCACGAGCAACATCTGCGACTTATTTTGGAACTCCTTCGAGCGGAACAACTGTACGCCAAGTTTTCGAAATGCGACTTCTGGCTTCGTGAAGTCCACTTTCTAGGCCACGTGGTAAACAAGGATGGGATTCATGTTGATCCATCCAAGGTAGATTCGATTAAAAACTGGCCTGCACCGCGTACACCAACGGAACTTCGCCAATTCTTGGGTTTGGCAGGTTACTATAGAAGGTTTATCAAAGACTTCTCGAAAATTGCGCAGCCGCTTACACTACTGACACAGAAGGGTGTCACCTACCGTTGGGGTAGTACTCAGGAAACCGCTTTTCAGCACCTGAAAGACAGGCTCTACAGCGCACCTATTCTTTCATTGCCAGAGGGCAGGGACAATTTTGTGGTTTATTGCGACGCATCCATTCACGGTCTTGGATGTGTGTTAATGCAGCGTGACAAGGTCATTGCTTATGCTTCGCGCCAACTCAAGGTTCATGAACGAAACTATACTACGCACTATTTAGAGCTGTGAGCTGTTGTTTTCGCGCTTAAGATATGGCGACACTACCTGTACGGTACCAAGTGCACCATATACACCGATCACAGGAGTCTCGAGCATATCTTCAAGAAGAAGGAATTGAACATGCGTCAACGTCGATGGGTTGAACTACTAAATGATTACGAATGTGCCATCAAATACCATCCAGGTAAAGCCAATGTTGTGGCTGACGCCCTCAGTCGAAAGGACACTACGCCTAGACGCGTACGAGCATTACAACTTACTATCCAGTCTCATCTTCCTGCACATATACGAGATGCTCAGGTAGAAGCATTGAAACCAGAAAACGTCAGGGTTGAAGCCTTACGCGGTTCAAGGCAATGATTAGAACAAAAGGAAGACGGCGTTTACTACGTAACAGGACGCATTTGGGTCCCACATTATGGAAACTTACACGAGCTGGTAATGGATGAAGCACATAAGTCTCGCTACTCAGTACATCCTGGTTCAGATAAGATGTACCACGATCTCAGAACTACATATTGGTGGCCTAGCATGAAGGCCCACATAGCAACTTACGTTGGCAAGTGTTTAACTTGTGCGAGAGTCAAGACGGAATATCAGAAACCATCAGGCCTACTTCAGCAACCAAGGATACCACAATGGAAATGGGAAGAAATTTCCATGGATTTTGTTACTGGCCTGCCTAGATCCCAGCGTGGAAACGATACTATTTGGGTGATCGTGGATCAACTCATAAAGTCTGCACACTTCTTGGCTATCAAGGAAACAGACAAGTTCTCTACATTAGCAGACATTTACTTGAAAGAAGTGGTCTCGAGGCACGGGGTGCCAACCTCCATTATTTCCGATCGTGATGCACGATTCACTTCAGAACTGTGGCAAGCAATGCACAAATCTTTTGGCTCATGATTAGACATGAGCACAACTTATCACCCTCAGACGGATGGGCAGTCTGAGCGCACTATTCAAACTTTAGAAGACATACTTTGGGCATGTGTCATCGACTTCGGCAACAGCTGGGAAAAACATCTCCCTTTGGTGGAGTTTTCATATAACAACAGTTACCACACCAACATTCAAGCCGCTCCATTTGAGGCATTGTACGGGCGTAAATGCCGATCACCTCTTTGTTGGGCAGAGGTGGGTGATAGTCAGATCACGGGTCCAGAAATGGTAGTAGACGCAACGGAAAGAATTGCTCAGATACGGCAACGCATGGCGGCAGCTCGTGACCGCCAGAAAAGCTACGCTGATAAGCGCAGGAAACCACTCGAGTTCCAGGTTGGGGATCGAGTGCTACTCAAAGTCTCACCTTGGAAAGGTGTAGTTCGTTTTGGCAAGCGAGGCAAGCTCAATCCGCGGTATGTCGGACCGTTCGAAATCTTAGAAAGAATAGGCAAAGTGGCCTACAAACTGAACCTACCAGCAGAACTTGGTGCAGTTCACAACGTTTTCCACGTGTCAAATCTGAAGAAGTGTCTGTCAGATAAGACCCTCATAGTTCCTTTGAAGGAACTCACTATCGACGAACAGTTGCGATTCGTCGAGGAACCAGTTGAAATCACGGACCATGATGTTAAGGTCCTCAAGCACACTAGAATACCCCTTGTACGAGTTCGTTGGAACTCCCGTCGTGGCCCAGAGTTCACCTGGGAACGAGAAGATCAAACGAAACTCAAGCATCCCCAGCTGTTCGAAAACAATGCAACCACTACTGAGGCTGAAGCTACTACAGAATTTCGGAACGAAATTCCAAATCAACGGGGGGATGATGTGCCACCCCAGGAAAACCAGTAAACAACACAACTAGCTTCCTCAGTAACCGCATGCTAAATTTCGGGACGAAATTTCTTTCAACTTGGGGATAATGTGACAACTCGTATTTCAAACCTCTCTTTGTACTTAGTGTAACTCGTTTGAACCTTATGTGATTGTTTGAACCTTATGTGATTATGTGAACCTAAATGATTAATTAAATGTAATGTTATGTGATGATGTGAAGCGAATGTATGTAGTATATAATTCGAACCGATCGCACAAGCCCTGTTGAGCCGCACATCTTGTACTCGAATCAAAAGGGCAACCCAAGTTTGGGTTCGGCCCATTCCTCTTGAACTCGAACCGAAGGGACAACCCATTTGGGGTTTCGGTCACGATACTATATAATCTGGTACATAATCCTTTTAGGGGTTTGTTTCTCTTATCATTCGCACAACACTTAAAACACACACCAAACCCTAATACCTCTCCCTCTCTCTCTCGAAGCCGACGGCAGCCCCATTGCTCACCCGAGGTCTTCCTTGTTCCAATCATTTAATCCGGTTAGTGTTTTGGTGTTTTGTTGTTAATTGATGGTATGTTGCATGATGTGTGATACATACATATATATATATATATATATGCTTTTCATGATGATTTAGTGATATCTTGGGATTGAGCATGATATATATAAACTGTTAAATCCTTGTGTTCATAGTAATCGGCTCACATGTGTAATTGATAATGTTCATATAAATCGGATTTGTATGATGATGATCTAGAACCGATTAGATGTAAGTCGGCTGTTACGTTTCTGTATTTCGGATGGTTTGATTATGGTGTTGAAAGCATTAAAACTGATAGTTTGAATGTTTTAAGATGTTGTTCAAGCTTGAATCATGATTAGGGTTCATAGAGATTTGATGCTAAAAGCTCTTGTTTGATCGATCAGTTATATGATTGGAAACTGTTGATTGTCGGTTCATAATTAAGTAAATGGAAATTGAGTAACTGATTGCATGATTCAAGGGAGTATATTACTGATTTCCATAAATTCCGTATGATAAGAAAACGAATCGCACAAGGTCCCTCTCGATCGCACAAGATCAGATCACATAGGAATTTGATCTGATCGCACAAGACCAGTCGCACAACACAATCGCATAACAAGGGTACAAGTAAATAAGGCACTATGTACAACGTAGGACTGCATGATCGCACAAGACCTGGGAATGGCCGCGATACGAATACTAATCTTTGCACACATGCCTGGAATGGCCGCGATACGAATACTAATCTTCGCACACATGTGTAACACCTCGAAAATTCACGTCCTATAATATGTTGACACGTGTCATATGCTTAAAACGTGTGAAAGAATATTATAAAAGGACTAAAGTTGACAAACATGGAAAGCATGTGGATATACGTATTCTAAGTGTCAACTGTGAATAAATATAATGTACATTAACCCTACATGATGCTCATACCTTCAAACGAATAAATCATGGATCATACGAAGCTAAAAGTGAGATATTTCAAACTACAGGGACTAAATGTGTCAACATGTTTAAATTATACCTCTGAGTGACCTTTTAACAAACCCGAAGTTTCGTAACCGATAATTATGCTCACTAGAATACACGATTTAAATTTCGTAAAGTTTCGTTATCGTATGAGAAAGTTATGATCAAATTCGTGTGCGAAGAGTTAAAACGTAAACGCTGAAAGTTAGGACTTTTCGGGTAACAATAAAGTTACCCGGGGACTTAACAAAGTGGGTATATGTTTTAAGGCCCTTGTAGATCAATTTCGAGGGTTTACAATGCAAAGAACCAAGTGCCTAATCGAATTTTGAAGAGCCAAGGATCAAATCGCAAAAAAAATCAAAAGTGCTGATCAGACTAGGCCTAGCGTGACGCGACGGGGGGGTAGCGTCACGCGACGGGTGCCCAGCTCCGAAATTTTTGGGTTTTGCCTGCTGAAGTGCAACCTGATCGATTTTGTCCGATTTTCCACCTTTCTCTTGACCCCTAGACACCCCCTAAGCACTAGCAACAAGTGTTGATCAGTTGTGGGCACTAGTAGAACCATGTGTCAACAAATTGTGGTGAAAATTTCACTATATAAAGCCCATGATATGCAACATTGGTCTTCACACCTTCATTCAAGCAATCTGGTCATTTCTGGAGCTCAAGTCTGCTCTCAAGTGATCACATTTCATGCATAGGACTCTTGTAAGTTGACTTAACCTTTCTTAATTAAGTTTTAGCTTAGTTATTAGCTAAAAGTCAAACCGTCGTAATTACGGTTTGACTTCGAGATTAGTTAATAATGGCTCAGTAATATCTCGAATTAAAAGTAGATATAAGATGGTATTTATGTGGGTAATAAAACCTCAAAAGGGTTTCCCCTGATCATCACTCTAACCAGGTCAAAAGTCGGGTCAAACCTTTACTTAAAAAGTCAACAGGAAGTCTAAAATGCCATTTATGCATAATTAACATTGTAGATCATATACAACCTGTTGGATCATTGTTATAACTTAGTAATAAGTGTAAGAACGTGTCTAAACATGTTCAACCCGACAAATTCCTGTTTAGACCCGGTTCGGAACCGAAAGTCACATAGTTTGACTTTCACTTTGACTTTCAGTTCTGACCCGTTTAGGCATATTTTAGAAATACCTCAGAGTTTTAATTGGACTAGGTTACATGTTAGAACAACCCTCTGTGATTATACACCTTGGTTCATTAGTTATCCAATTAATATGCATGTTTCCGTTAATTGCTCATATGTTGACCGTTATGCCCTTATTACCTTAAAACGTGGTTTATGAAAATGTAAAAGTGTAGAAACCTTAGTTACTGATATATAGACTTGTATGCAAAGTTTGACATCAGTTTGACTTGTAGATTAAGAGTTATGCTCATTATCGCAAAATTAATGCTTTATGATAATAAAATGGCGTAATTAGCGTATAGCCTAGTTAAACATACTTTTTGGTATCAAATCTTTTACCCACTGATGTAATATATTATTTTGGGAATTTTAAGGATTTTTAATCAATTTTAGGCTGAACATAACTCATAGTCGCAGGTTTAATCCGGTAATTGTCGGTTTTGCCCTTACGGGCCATAAAATGAGTTTTACTTATCTAAACGACTCCAAACCTTTTGCTACTGATCACATATGATAAATAAATTATTTTAAGCCTTCTGGAAAAAATAAAAATATCAGATTTTAGTATCGAACCCGGAAATGGCCTTAATCGCCTTAATTAGCGTTTTTAACGCATAGTATGTTTTAAAATCATATTGGACATACCCGGGTTGATACCTACTGATATAAGAGACAAATTATAATATTTTAACAGTAAGCAAAGGTTGATAAACTCAGACTTCAGTTTGAGCTTTTCGGCTTATGTGAAATTACCAAAATACCCCTACGGGGCCTAGTTGGTTAAAAATGATAAGTTTCACATACATGCTTTAGTCTACTGATATAACATATTAAATTGAGTATGTTTACTGTTTACATCAGACCTGTAACTCAATTAAACATCTAAACTCTTTTACAACCTTAAAATGACCAAACTACCCCTACGGGGCATAGTTTGTGTTTAAATTCGTCTCGGGCATAATGAAAGACATCCTACTGATGTTACAACATATTTGAAGCATATTAACCTAGGAAACCTGTATATGGCTCTTACGGATACCCGTTACGCTTATTTCACGTTCGGTTCGGTTTATGTAACAAGTTTACATAAATTGGCCGAAACGGGTCAAACCTTAACGGTTTTATCTCAAAATCCAGAATGTGAATAATAAACCCATATTAAGCAAGTCTTCAAACTTGTCGGGTCTAAATCACATTCTATCCGGTCTTCGCTTAATCGTGCGTACGAACCGTATCTTGAAACTAGCCGGTCTAAGCTTAAGCTTAATAAAAGACCCGTTAGAATTCTAATAGATTATTATAAACCTTCGTTCCAGATTAGGAGAACCAGTAAAAGCTACGTGCATTTTGCTTATTGTGATTAATACTTGCATCAGGTAAATACTTTTAACTTATTTTCCCTATACGGGCTTGGGTTACGGTATATAGCATACCGCTTGATCGGGCATCAAATCTCCACCGTTAAAGTGGGTAGTTGAATAATTTGATCGGCTCGTTTAAACAGTCTTGTTTACTTTACAGCCTTTGGGGGGTTAATGACCATGTCCCGGATATCCTTGGCATCATCTTACGAGATGGCCACGACCTGAGCACGGGGTGTAGGCGTACACGTCCGTGTATAACTCTATGATGTGGTGTGTCTATTGATCTTTAACCCGGACAAGATTCGGGCTACTGAACGCATAAGTAACATGTAATTCGTTCACAAGATTATAATATTAAATAATTCTCCCAAGTTAAACAAAAATGTTTATGCCACGTGCATCCAAACCAATTACAAAATGAGTCAGTTGATTGTATTTACCAGTGTAAACTGACGTATTTTCCCAAAAAGATTAAATGCAGGTACTAAGCGAAATGGGCTGGGATTTCTCCTAAGCATCATTAGAAGTCTCGCAAACTCAAGATGCCTGAACTCTGTTGAACCATAAATAAAATTTTGTTTCGATCCTACTGTGGATAAACATCCGGATATTGTGACTTTGATTACAATAAATAAATTCGGTTGTATCATATTTTAATTTGCTTCCGCTGTGCATTATTATGTTGTGTTGTTTGACTATTATGTTGCCAACCACGTCACGATACTCCCCCACCGGGCCCACCGGTGACACGTGGAAATCGGGGTGTGACAGGTTGGTATCAGAGCCAACATTGAGTGAATTAAACACTAGCCTTTTGTGTTTAACCTCAGTTACACAATTGCACAATTTTAAACTTCGAGTCTAGACATACAACATAGGACAAATCCCACTTTATTTGTATTATCCTTTATTTTGCCTATGTTTTGTTTTATTATCTCATGCCATATTGACAGGAATCAACAAAATGCCGCCAAGATTCTTCAGGAGAAGAGGAAGAGGCAAGGGGCCAATCACCGCCCCTAATAATAATGAAGCTGGACCTTCGAATGCGCGAGCTCCATCTACCACGGAGAATGACGATCCCCAGCAGGACCGGAGGAACCTCTTTGAACCGGCTAGACGGTCGGTCTCACACAGTTCAACACCTCCTAACCCTTATGGGCCACAACCAGATTACGAGCCCAACAACCCTCAACCTTCATACATACCATTACAGCGATCCTTATCGCACAACTCCTTCGGTGACCCTACACCAGTTTTTAGGGGCCGGTTTAACCCGTCAAACTTCCTGCAAGAACCCGGGAATTTTGACCCATTGGGTCCAGAAGATCATTTCTCTGGAGATCGTGCGGACGACATGGACGAGGATACGGACCCCGTCGAGCCTGCCAGTGGCACACCAAACCACCCGATAGAGATCTCGGATGGGTCTTCCTTCCACGGATCACCCTATGTTGGTCCAGATAGCTTTCAAGCTATGTTTACCAGGCACGAATGGTACTTTACGCCTCCTCGCCATGCATCACCTCAGCAGCAGCAACAACCGCAACAGGATCCCTCTGAGGATCCAAGGTTCGTGGCAGTCACGCCACCACCTCCTCCGCCACCAGTTCAACCGGCACCCCCGCAACCACCAAGGCGTAGGAGAACCGGAGCGCGCATATCAGTACGAACAGGAGACTTTCATTTTAGTTCTCCGCTCCAGTCAAGTGGCAGCCACTACCCGCCACATCAAGAAGATCCACAAATGGGTGGGCCTTCACGTCCAGTTGCACCACAACCACCGCCTATGGGTTTTGATAACCCAATTCCGGCATACACGGGTTCCATGGCGTACAACCCGTTTGAGCAGCCAGTACACACCAACTACAATTACGCCGAAGCCGATCCGTATGTGGTAGCGGCTAACTATAACACCCAAGGACCCTATGGAGAGCCATGGGGAGTAGGGTACCCAACTCATGGGTACCAGATACCTGCAAGACCTATTATACGGACACAATCGCAACCACCAAGGTTCTCTCCGCCTGAGCGTGAAGAAATTCTGCAAAGGTTGGACTATGTAGAGCGAGAATTTCACAGGGAGCGAAGGGAGCGACAAACATTCTTCCAAGGATTGACAAGCTTGATCAAAGGAAAGAGCAAGAAGGACCACTGAATCCTTCCAAGTATTGTTGAGCCCCTGCGTGGGCCAGTCTTGTAGTATAAACCCCTGCGTGGGTATGTTTTGTTAATAAACCCCTACGAGGGTATTTTATTTGTGTAAGTCCCTGCGTGGACTATTATATTGTTAAAGCCTCTGCGTGGGTATGTTTTGATATTAAGCCCCTGCGTGGGTACGTGTGTTATTAAACCCCTGCGAGGGTAAGTACTTGTTTAAACCCCTGCGTGGGTAAGTTGCTATTTGGAAAGACCCGATTAGGGCAGCATGTACTATTGTAGTAAAGTAATGAATAATTGTTTTATAAATTTCATGTTACTATTATATGCATAACTAGTACATATGAAATAAATGAATCAAGATCATTCCTTTTAAATTAATCTGCCTATGTAATTATTTAATTAAGAGTCTTAAAGTGTGAAACCTAGCCTCGTGTCAAATATAAGCCCGGGCCAAGATGGTAAGACCTGTTTAAAAGATTCAAATCCCTGTTAACATCTTAAAACATGTTAGCACTCCTGGCAGAAGTGATTCGTTAAAATCACATGTCATTCTTATATGTATAAGGATTCTTTAGAAGATTCCAAACCCAATTATATGATCTCTGAATCATGGGTTGAGATCATCAATTAAGATGGTCATATTTTACCATACATGGTAATATGATGCCTACGGGCCCAGCTCACTTCCATATGAGCCATGAGACAGAGGTAGCTGTGACTCCCTGTCTGACGAGGGTAATAAACTTGGTTCAAACCTCAAAAGTCTTGATTCTCTGAAATCATAGCTTATAATTCAAATTTTCCATGTGACTAGGCCTTACGTGCTAATTTATGTTGTTATTGTTGATAATTAGGATAAATCTTAATTGAAATCCTAAATTAATACGATTAATAAGTTAACCAAGTATGGTCTCTGATTACCATGGTTAGCGAGTTACCCTAAGGGGCAATTCCTTAAAAACTCCCAAATAAAATATTGTCCTTGTTTTCTGCAATAGTTCAATTCAAATGGCTGACTCAAATGAAATAAATAGCCATCCAGTGGAGCAAAATGAGAACGGCCAGATTACGTTAACGGGTGCTGAATTAAAAGCGATCATAGACGGCGCTGTTACACAGGCTTTGGAAAGGCAATATGAGGAATACAGTGGTACTCGAAGTAGGACCCACTCTGCACCACATCCAAAGCCCAAGACACATTCTGAGGCACATAGCAAGCCTCCTCCCCAAAAGAATGGACCCAAGAAAGATGGTGATGACCGTCAGTCCACCAACCATCAGAGTGTCCCATCTCAACAATTAGTGCTGCATCAAGAGCCCCGTAACAAGGGTTGCACCTATAAGTACTTCGTGTCTTGCAAGCCCAGGGATTTTACTGGGGAAAAGGGGGCCGTCGACTGTATGACTTGGCTGGACGAGATGGACACGGTGGTAGATATCAGCGGGTGCGCTGAAAGGGATGTAGTTAAGTTTGTGTCACAATCCTTCAAGGGTGAAGCGTTAGCATGGTGGAGATCTCTGATTGAGGCCACCGGAAAAATCCCATTGTATAATATGTCGTGGGATCAATTTGTCGCCCTAATCAAGGATAACTACTGCCCTCAACATGAGGTGGAGAAGATAGAATCTGACTTTTTATCGTTGGTGATGACGAACCTAGACTGTCAAGCTTACCTGACAAGCTTCAATACGCTGTCCCGGTTGGTTCCTTACCTGGTAACCCCGGAACCAAAAAGAATCGCTCGCTTTATCGGAGGTTTAGCCCCGGAAATCAAGGCAAGCGTAAAAGCTTCTCGGCCAGCTACCTTCAGGTCTGTAGCTGACATTTCCTTATCCCTCACTCTGGATGCGGTCAGGCAGAGATCGCTGAGGAATAAGGAGGCCGAGAAAAGGAAGCGTGAAGACGATGGTTCGCGGAAGTCGAACAAGAAGCACCGTGGGAGCGGTGACAACAAGAAAGGGTCGGAGTCGAGGAAGGATGGGCATAATTCTGGTGAAAAGCCCAAGTGTAAAATTTGCAAGAAGCAGCACTATGGAAAGTGCAGACTGGAGTCAAACTCTCAGACTCAGTCAAAACCCTTTGCTTGTGGAATTTGCAAGTCCACGGATCACAAAACCCTGGATTGCAAAAAGATAAAAGACGCAACGTGCTACCGTTGCAATGAAAAGGGGCACATCAAGACCAACTGCCCAAAGTACAACAAGAAGCCTGAGGAGGTTAAGAAGACTAATGCTAGAGTCTTCAAAATGGACGCGAAAGAGGCTGTGCAAGACGATAATGTCATAACAGGTACCTTCCTTGTAAATGATGTCTTTGCAAGAGTACTTTTTGATTCAGGCGCAGATAAGTCTTTCGTAGATCATAAATTTTGTGAATTGCTAAAATTACCTGTCAAAGCCTTAAAAGTGAATTATGAGGTAGAGTTGGCAGATGGAACCATAGAGACCGTCTCAACTATGTTAGATGGATGTGTTATATCCATTAAGAACCATTCTTTTCCTCTGTCTCTACTTCCGTTTAAGTTGGCTGGTTTTGACATAGTGCTGGGTATGGACGGGTTATCTCACAACCAGGCCCAAATTGTATGCAGCAAGAAGCAGGTAGTGATAAAGACTCCGACTGGCGAATCACTTACCATTCGGGGAGATACCCAGTATGGGCTGCCTGAGCAGGTGACTATGCTCAAGGCTTCAAAAGGTTTAAAGAAGGGCTGTGTCATCTACATGGCACAAGTAATTATTGATGACCCTAAACCAAAGATAGAAGACATCCCTATTATTTCTGAATTCCCGGAAGTTTTTCCGGAAGAACTACCCGGTTTGCCACCAGATAGGCAAGTGGAGTTCAGGATTGATATCATCCCCGGAACGGCACCAGTTGCCAGGGCACCTTATAGGTTGGCACCCACCGAGATGAAAGAATTGAGGACACAGCTAGACGAATTGTTAACCAAAGGTTTCATCAAACCTAGTTCGTCTCCTTGGGGAGCGCCAGTTCTGTTCGTAAAGAAGAAGGATGGGTCGATGCGTCTGTGCATCGACTATCGTGAGCTTAATAAGGTCACGATCAAGAATAGATATCCTTTGCCTAGGATCGACGACTTATTCGATCAGTTACAAGGAGCCAGTTATTTCTCGAAGATTGATTTGAGGTCAGGCTACCATCAGCTGAAGGTTAGAGATGAAGACGTGCATAAAACAGCATTTAGAACTCGTTATGGTCATTACGAGTTCCTAGTGATGCCTTTTGGGCTCACTAATGCACCGGCTGCGTTCATGGATCTCATGAATCGCGTTTGCAAGCCATACTTGGATAAATTCGTTATCGTCTTCATCGATGACATTCTCATTTACTCTAAGAACCAAGCCGATCATGAGAAACATCTTCGATGTATTCTCAAACTTTTACATCATGAGAAACTCTATGCCAAATTCTCCAAGTGTGAATTTTGGCTTCGAGAGGTCCAGTTCCTTGGACATGTGGTCAGCGAGCGTGGTATCCAGGTGGATCCCGCTAAAGTTGAAGCGGTTATGAATTGGCAAGAGCCGAAGACGCCTACGGAGATTCGTAGCTTCCTGGGATTGGCAGGATATTACAGGCGCTTCATTGAAAATTTTTCAAGGATTGCTGCGCCCTTAACTTCCTTGACCAAGAAAAAGGAAAGGTTTGTTTGGGGCCCTAAGCAGCAAGAGTCCTTTGAGATCCTGAAGCAAAAGTTGAGCAACGCTCCTCTGCTGACATTACCTGAAGGCACAGAAGAATTCGTAGTTTACTGCGATGCTTCACACACCGGCATGGGGTGTGTGCTTATGCAGAAAGGCAAGGTTATTGCCTATGCATCACGACAGTTAAAGGTGCATGAAAAGAATTACACCACCCATGATTTGGAATTGGGTGCCGTTGTGTTCGCACTGAAATTGTGGAGGCATTATCTTTATGGAATCAAGTTTGTGATCTATTCTGATCACAAGAGCCTCCAGCATCTGTTTAATCAGAAAGAATTAAACATGAGGCAACGCCGTTGGATGGAGACCTTGAATGATTATGATTGTGAAATCCGATACCATCCCGGCAAAGCGAATGTAGTCGCCGATGCCCTAAGTCGTAAGGAAAGGGTGAAACCCATCCGAATCAATGCCAAGAGCATTGAAGTAAGGAACAATTTGATGGAAAAGTTGTTAGCTGCACAGAAGGAAGCTGTGTTGGAAGCTAATTATCCAAATGAAAAGTTAGGAGTAACTGAGGAGCAGTTAACTCTTAGAAAAGACGGAATTTTACGATTGAATGGGCGAATATGGGTTCCAATTTATGGAGGACTTCGTGATGTTATCCTCCAGGAAGCCCATAATTCTAAATATTCCGTTCACCCTGGAGCTGATAAGATGTACCAAGATCTAAAGGCAAATTATTGGTGGATAGGCTTGAAAAAGTCTGTAGCCGCCCATGTAGCCAAATGCTTGACTTGTGCGCAAGTCAAAGCTGAGCATCAAAAGCCATCAGGCTTGCTACAACAGCCTAAACTTCCCGAGTGGAAGTGGGAGTGCGTAACTATGGATTTTATTACCAAGTTACCCAAGACAAGGAAAGGAAATGACACGATATGGGTTATAGTCGATAGACTGACTAAGTCAGCACATTTCTTACCCATCAAGGAGACTTATAGCTCCGATATGTTAGCCCAGCTGTACGTTGATAAGATTGTAGCCTTGCATGGCATACCTGTGTCTATTATCTCTGACAGAGATACTAGATACACATCGCATTTTTGGAAAAGTTTCCAGCAATCCTTGGGCACACGTTTAAATTTTAGTACGGCTTATCATCCTCAGAGTGACGGTCAGAGTGAGCGTACTATTCAAACATTGGAAGACATGCTACGTGCATGTGCAATCGATTTGGGTGATAGTTGGGATAAGAACCTACCATTAATCGAATTCTCCTACAACAATAGCTACCACACCAGCATAAAGGCTGAGCCTTTTGAGGCATTATATGGTAGAAAGTGTAGATCGCCCGTGTGTTTGGCGGAAGTTGGAGACGTCCAATTATCAGGACCGGAAATAGTCTTCGAAACGACGGACAAGATTGTCCAGATTCGTGACCGTCTTAAAGCTGCCCGAGATAGGCAGAAGAGCTACGCAGACCCGAAGCGTAAGGCTTTCCACTTCGAAGTAGGTGACATAGTGTTGCTAAAAGTATCACCCTGGAAGGGGGTGATGCGATTTGGTAAGAAAGGCAAGCTAAGCCCAAGATATATAGGACCTTTCGAGGTTATCGAACGTGTCGGGTCAGTTGCCTATAAGTTAAACTTACCGGAAGAGCTCAGTGGGATTCACAATGTGTTCCACATCTGCAATCTGAAAAAGTGCTTCGCTGACGAATCACTGGTTATACCACACACAGATGTGCATATAGACGAGAGCCTGAAATTTGTTGAAAAACCTTTGTCGATTGAAGATCGGCAGGTAAAGAAGCTTCGAAGGAAGCATGTACCAATTGTTAAGGTCAAATGGGATGCCCGTAGAGGTCCCGAATACACGTGGGAGGTTGAATCCACGATGAAAGAAAAATACCCTTATTTATTTCAGTAAATCTCGGGTCGAGATTTATTTTAAGGGGGTGAGGATGTAACACCTCGAAAATTCACGTCCTATAATATGTTGACACGTGTCATATGCTTAAAACGTGTGAAAGAATATTATAAAAGGACTAAAGTTGACAAACATGGAAAGCATGTGGATATACGTATTCTAAGTGTCAACTGTGAATAAATATAATGTACATTAACCCTACATGATGCTCATACCTTCAAACGAATAAATCATGGATCATACGAAGCTAAAAGTGAGATATTTCAAACTACAGGGAATAAATGTGTCAACATGTTTAAATTATACCTCTGAGTGACCTTTTAACAAACCCGAAGTTTTGTAACCGATAATTATGCTCACTAGAATACACGATTTAAATTTCGTAAAGTTTCGTTATCGTATGAGAAAGTTATGATCAAATTCGTGTGCGAAGAGTTAAAACGTAAACGCTGAAAGTTAGGACTTTTCGGGTAACAATAAAGTTACCCGGGGACTTAACAAAGTGGGTATATGTTTTAAGGCCCTTGTAGATCAATTTCGAGGGTTTACAATGCAAAGAACCAAGTGCCTAATCGAATTTTGAAGAGCCAAGGATCAAATCGCAAAAAAAATCAAAAGTGCTGATCAGACTAGGCCTAGCGTGACGCGACCGGGGGGGGGGGGGGGGGTAGCGTCACGCGACGGGTGCCCAGCTCCGAAATTTTTGGGTTTTGCCTGCTGAAGTGCAACCTGATCGATTTTGTCCGATTTTCCACCTTTCTCTTGACCCCTAGACACCCCCTAAGCACTAGCAACAAGTGTTGATCAGTTGTGAGCACTAGTAGAACCACGTGTCAACAAATTGTGGTGAAAATTTCACTATATAAAGCCCATGATATGCAACATTGGTCTTCACACCTTCATTCAAGCAATCTGGTCATTTCTGGAGCTCAAGTCTGCTCTCAAGTGATCACATTTCATGCATAGGACTCTTGTAAGTTGACTTAACCTTTCTTAATTAAGTTTTAGCTTAGTTATTAGCTAAAAGTCAAACCGTCGTAATTACGGTTTGACTTCGAGATTAGTTAATAATGGCTCAGTAATATCTCGAATTAAAAGTAGATATAAGATGGTATTTATGTGGGTAATAAAACCTCAAAAGGGTTTCCCCTGATCATCACTCTAACCAGGTCAAAAGTCGGGTCAAACCTTTACTTAAAAAGTCAACAGGAAGTCTAAAATGCCATTTATGCATAATTAACATTGTAGATCATATACAACCTATTGAATCATTGTTATAACTTAGTAATAAGTGTAAGAACATGTCTAAACATGTTCAACCCGACAAATTCCTGTTTAGACCCGGTTCGGAACCGAAAGTCACATAGTTTGACTTTCACTTTGACTTTCAGTTCTGACCCGTTTAGGCATATTTTAGAAATACCTCAGAGCTTTAATTGGACTAGGTTACATGTTAGAACAACCCTCTGTGATTATACACCTTGGTTCATTAGTTATCCAATTAATATGCATGTTTCCGTTAATTGCTCATATGTTGACCGTTATGCCCTTATTACCTTAAAACGTGGTTCATGAAAATGTAAAAGTGTAGAAACCTTAGTTACTGATATATAGACTTGTATGCAAAGTTTGACATCAGTTTGACTTGTAGATTAAGAGTTATGCTCATTATCGCAAAATTAATGCTTTATGATAATAAAATGGCGTAATTAGCGTATAGCCTAGTTAAACATACTTTTTGGTATCAAATCTTTTACCCACTGATGTAATATATTATTTTGGGAATTTTAAGGATTTTTAATCAATTTTAGGCTGAACATAACTCATAGTCGCAGGCTTAATCCGGTAATTGTCGGTTTTGCCCTTACGGGCCATAAAATGAGTTTTACTTATCTAAACGACTCCAAACCTTTTGCTACTGATCACATATGATAAATAAATTATTTTAAGCCTTCTGGAAAAAATAAAAATATCAGATTTTAGTATCGAACCCGGAAATGGCCTTAATCGCCTTAATTAGCGTTTTTAACGCATAGTATGTTTTAAAATCATATTGGACATACCCGGGTTGATACCTACTGATATAAGAGACAAATTATAATATTTTAACAGTAAGCAAAGGTTGATAAACTCAGACTTCAGTTTTGAGCTTTTCGGCTTATGTGAAATTACCAAAATACCCCTACGGGGCCTAGTTGGTTAAAAATGATAAGTTTCACATACATGCTTTAGTCTACTGATATAACATATTAAATTGAGTATGTTTACTGTTTACATCAGACTTGTAACTCAATTAAACATCTAAACTCTTTTACAACCTTTAAAATGACCAAACTACCCCTACGGGGCATAGTTTGTGTTTAAATTCGTCTCGGGCATAATGAAAGACATCCTACTGATGTTACAACATATTTGAAGCATATTAACCTAGGAAACCTGTATATGGCTCTTACGGATACCCGTTACGCTTATTTCACGTTCGGTTCGGTTTATGTAACAAGTTTACATAAATTGGCCGAAACGGGTCAAACCTTAACGGTTTTATCTCAAAATCCAGAATGTGAATAATAAACCCATATTAAGCAAGTCTTCAAACTTGTCGGGTCTAAATCACATTCTATCCGGTCTTCGCTTAATCGTACGTACAAACCGTATCTTGAAACTAGCCGGTCTAAGCTTAAGCTTAATAAAAGACCCGTTAGAATTCTAATAGATTATTATAAACCTTCGTTCCAGATTAGGAGAACCAGTAAAAGCTACGTGCATTTTGCTTATTGTGATTAATACTTGCATCAGGTAAATACTTTTAACTTATTTTCCCTATACGGGTTTGGGTTACGGTATATAGCATACCACTTGATCGGGCATCAAATCTCCACCGTTAAAGTGGGTAGTTGAATAATTTGATCGGCTCGTTTAAACAGTCTTGTTTACTTTACAGCCTTTGGGGGGTTAATGACCATGTCCCGGATATCCTTGGCATCATCTTACGAGATGGCCACGACCTGAGCACGGGGTGTAGGCGTACACGTCCGTGTATAACTCTATGATGTGGTGTGTCTATTGATCTTTAACCCGGACAAGATTCGGGCTACTGAACGCATAAGTAACATGTAATTCGTTCACAAGATTATAATATTAAATAATTCTCCCAAGTTAAACAAAAATGTTTATGCCACGTGCATCCAAACCAATTTTTAATCATTTTACAAAATGAGTCAGTTGATTGTATTTACCAGTGTAAACTGACGTATTTTCCCAAAAAGATTAAATGCAGGTACTAAGCGAAATGGGCTGGGATTTCTCCTAAGCATCATTAGAAGTCTCGCAAACTCAAGATGCCTGAACTCTGTTGAACCATAAATAAAATTTTGTTTCGATCCTACTGTGGATAAACATCCGGATATTGTGACTTTGATTATAATAAATAAATTCGGTTGTATCATATTTTAATTTGCTTCCGCTGTGCATTATTATGTTGTGTTGTTTGACTATTATGTTGCCAACCACGTCACGATACTCCCCCACCGGTGACACGTGGAAATCGGGGTGTGACAACATGCCTGGAGGGCCGCGATAAAAATACAACTAGTCTAGAATACATGGGAAACTCCCACTAATCTTCTCAAACATGCCTGGGGGGCCGCGATACAAGTATATACGATACATGGTTTACTAAATAAACATACGGTTTACGAAATGAATACAATAACTAAACAACCAACTGTGAACTCTCTCAACTTTGTTGTTGACTCGTTGTTACATGCCTTGCAGGTCAATAAGTACTCGTGGAGCTTGCACTGGGAGGCGCGGTCGTTGTGGACATGGATCGTGGATGCCATGTTAAACATTTATGACATTTCAAACTTATTACTTACGTTGGGTTTTACATTTATGCTTCCGCTAAACATTGAAACTATACTTTTGATTTGGAATCACCTTTCATATTATTTAGTTGAATTACTTTTACTATTGTTCAATATGATTGGTGGCTTGATCCTGGTCATGTCAAGCCTCCAAGCGGTGATACTCCGCGTGTGGATTTTGGGGGTGTGACAAAAATGACTTGGTCCTTCTCCGAGACATGTGACAGATCCCTTGCGAGAAAGTCCATGTCTCTCGCAATTTGTTTCTCCATTTTCATTTCTTGTTCTTTTTCCCTAATGGAGATTATTTGCCTCAGATCTGCCTGGAACTCGGTAATCTTTGACGGGCCATCTGATTTAGTAGATTTTCCACGTGCCTTTGCCTTGGCTTTACTTTTATCCCTACCAGTTGGGCGAGGCAGCTCTTGGGGTTCTTCAAACTCGTCAGCATCCTCGTTTAGATTAATTACTGTACGAGCATCTGACCCAGAAGGTTCGGTGGTGGATGTCGATTTGGACCGTTTGGATCTAGGGCGGGTTGGGTCGAACGGTGGCACAAGGTGCTACTTTGGAGATTTGCGAAGAAGCTCCCATGTGGTTACCAGGTTAAACATATGCCCATGGTGCATTCTATACTCGGTGTGGGCTTCGGTCATGATATCGACATCGCTCGCACCACTTCTCCTTCGAGTGTTATTGACGAAGTTATTGTATATGTTGTTGAAGTTGCTAACCTTCGTCCTCAAAGCCCCCCACTTTCCCGAAAAAGAGTCGGGGGTTCGATACACGCCACGACCCATTGCGGCGAAAAACTTATCGCGTATACGACCCCAAAATGCCTTTATGTCTTGGTCGTCTCCTAAAAACGTATTATTTAGACAAGCATAAAAAATATTATTTAGACAAGCATAAAAAATAGTATTTAGACAAGCATAAAAAATAGTATTTACCAACAATCTCGTCCTCCGACACGTTGAGCCAAGCTTTTGCCAACTCGAACTCTTCTTTAGGCGACCAAAATTCTACCTTCTTTGTCGCACATTTTTCGGTCTCATCCTTCTTTTTATGGCTTCTTTTTTTGATAGAAGAGGATTCGACTTGGGTTTCGGGAACAAATTCCGGTTCGCTTGTGTCTTGGGCGGGTATGTTTGGCGGAAAAAAGGGGGTTGAGAATAATACCCGAAATATGGAGGAGGCATCGGTTGAGTGGTGGGATGAGGAGAAGTTGGTGGCATTGGTTAATATCCAACCTCCCCCGTACGCGGGTCTCGGCGATAGCGGTCCTCTTGCTCGTTGTTTTGCAAAGTTTGCCAATACGGATTGGTCGGATCCCATGGGTTGTTTGGGTTGTTAGGAAACATTGTTGGAAGTTTAAAAAAAATGAAGAGAGTTATATAAAAATGGAGGTAGAGAGTGAAAGGAATGATTTAAAAAGAGGTAGAAGTTGATATTTATATTGTGATTTTATAAATAAAATAAAAAGTAATTTTTTTTTAAATTTTTGACCGTTTCAACGGTCCAAAACATTCAATTTGTCTCGGTCCCTGTGCGTTGCCGCTCGCCATAGCGGTGGCGGAGCATCAATGGCGCCCAGGCTATGGCGCCAGGGGTGTGGTCAAATTTGGAGGGGGGGGGGCGCTATAGGCGGCCAGGTGGCGAAGGGTGGCGCCCCACACCCTCCAGCCTTAGCAATGGAGCCCCTTTTAATTTGCATGGTGTGGATGGAACCTCTATTAAACAAAATTTAAAAAAGAAAAAAAATTCATTGGTTTAAAACTAGTGGGCCCCACCTGAACCTTTCAACTTTGGCGTTACCATGGTGGCGAAGTAAGTATGGCGCCCCTTCTTAAAATGGAGGGTGTGGTGATGGAACCCTATAGGGCGCTATAGTTGCTGAGTTGGGGGGGGGGGGGCGCCCCCACACCCTCCAGCCTAACAGTAGTGTTAAAAAATCTAGTAAATTTGAACAAAATGATATATCACCTAGAGTAAACAGCAAAATGGTCTCTGAGGTTTGATAATTTTTGTCACTTGTCCAAAATTCAAACCTTTTGAATTTGGGTCTTAGTTTCAATTTTGTTGATTCAAAAGCAAAACCTGGTCAGATTTTTCAGTTAACATCCACCTTTTTTGTCTTTTTTCCCTATTTTAATGAAGGGCAGAATGGTCTTTTAACATTTTATTGTAACAAATTTAAAAAATATGACCATTTTACCCTTCATTAAAAGTGAGGAAAAAGACAAAAAAAATTGGATGTTAACTGAAAAATCTGACTAGATTTTGCTTTTGGATGAAAATTATAAAAAAAATTGAAACTATAGGGACCCAGATTCAAAAGGTTTGAGTTTTGAACTATAGTGGCAAAAGTGACCAAACCTCAAGGACCATTTTGGCAATTTACTTTATCACTTATGAGACTTGAGTGTTGCGCGTTAAAAGCAAACTCGATAACGGTATGTGATTTTGAAACAGCCTCCAAACAAAACAACAAATTTTGGTCGGAACCTATTTAATTCAAACAAAGTTTCTAAGAGGTGATAGGATAGGGTCGTGTGACATAAGTAAATGTTTCGTCCATTTATACTGAAAGAATCCATTTAATCTACCACCCACTTCCAACCTTCTTCGTCTTGAGAAAACTTGTAGGTAGTCACCATCTGCTCCAAGTTTGTGGCATCTAAGCCTATAGGGTATGGTGGGGCTTGGATTGGCCATTTGGTGATACGTGGATCTTGAATATTCTCAACCCAAAGTCAAGTTTTCAAGGGGTATGGTTGGGGCTTGGGTTGGGCGTGGCTGGGCGGGTGGCATAGCCACATCAACAATTTTTTTAATATATATTTATATTTATAACTACATAAAAAATAAACATACATATTTTTTTTAAAAAAAAAATACATAAACATACATAATAATTATCAAAATAAAAAACAGTCATTCTTCGTCGTCTTCGTCGGTTTCGAACCCAGGAATCGTTGAAACATGTTCCACCAAATTAGCTCGAAGGTTCTGATGTATATCCCTTGACTTTATTAAAAATTCATTTGCCGCTTTATCTTCGTCTGTTAAGTTACCTGGTTGGGGGTCATCATCATCATAGTAGGTTACGACCGCTCTACCTTCATCCTCCAAAATCATGTTGTGAAGAATAACACATGTGTACATCACGTTTCCAATTTGATCCTTATCCCATAGTCGACAAGGCATTGCCAATATTCGCCACATTTTCTTCAAAACACCGAATGCTCGCTCGACGTCTTTACGTGCAGCCATCTGGACTCTGTTAAACTTTAATCTCTTTGGATCTGAGGTACCGTGTCTTGTGAACGATTTTACGAAAACCCCCCACTCTGGGTAAATCCCATCAACTAGGTAGTACCCGTACATGTACTCAATCCCGTTTACAAAGAAAGTTCCTTTGGGTCCTATACCATTTACCCGATCATTGAAAAAAGGCGAGTGGTTTATGATGGTAATATCGTTATGTGAACCTGACATACCGAAGAACGCATGCCATATCCAAAGATCTTTGGGTCCTCCGTTTAGGTTGTTGAGTCTCTTCCTCATCGTCTTCGTCTTCCACGACAGCTTTCACCACCGCCGCGACCGTTTGTAGAAATATTTCCGCATCATCGTCAGATGATGATGATGATTCACTATAACTTGAAGAACTCATGGTAATATTGTGTTTTATGTGTTTGATATTGTGTGAGAAAAATGTTAAATGTTGTAAGTATATATAAAGGAAAAAAGATTTTTTTTAAACTAGCCCCCAACGGCTAGCCCAACGGCTACTTTGAATGAGCCACTCAGCAACCGCCATGTCACCTTGCTCCCCCGCCCCACGCCCGGCTTGAAACCCAAGCCCCAAGGGCCACGCCCCAAACCCAAGCCCACCCGGGGTGGTGCCTTGGGCGTTTTCCCCCAACACACGCCCAAACCCCCGCCCCATACCCCGTTAGTTCCCCTCGGATAAATTATGTTTCCTCCAACTCCATGTAGCCGATAGCGATACTCTCCCTTAAACACCCTTGGTGGAATATACAATTTTTGGATGAATCCAATTTATATATACTTGGGAACATCACCATGAGGGATAATCACGGACCAAGTGTCCTTCCGAAAGGGCGTTTTATCTTCTTTTCCTACATGTCGCCTAAATAGAACGTTAATTGCTATACGTTTCTATTGGAACTCCCTATCAATTTTGGTTATGTTTAGCTAAGTACCCGTGATATAGTGCTTTGTTGTGCTACCACTATTCGTATAGATAAATGAATAGCGCGAATAACGCTAATGCAATTATACAAAAGCGAGTTCTATTCAGTTAGAGTAAATTGCCATTTTAGTCCCTGAGTTTTGTTCAAATTTGCCATTTTAGTCCAAATAGTTTTTTTTTGCCTCTGGGTCCCTGACTTTTACATTTTGTTGCCATTTTGATCACAATGCCTAACTCCGTCCATAAACCCCATCTGTAACCAGGGGTATTTTGGGAATTAACTAAAAAGGTTTTAAACATTGCCATTTTGATCCATTTTTTTTACCCTAGTATATAAACACAATTCACTCATTTTACAACCCTAATTCACCACAACAACTCATCGTCTTCCCTAATTCACCCAAAACCCTAATTCATCAAAATCCACAGACGTCCCCTGTCTAAAATCGTTCGTGTACAAACCCTAAGTTGGAAATCATCATGGTTTACTGTGTATACGGGTTCGAAACTAAGATCCGTACCTCGAGGACTTCACAAAATCCAGGCCGACGCTTCCATTGCTGCACTCGTCCGAGTAACAGTTGTGGGTTCGTGTGTTGGGCTGAGCCCCCTTTGTACGTGTCTTCTGTAGCCCTGAATCATGAAGAAAATCATAGTGAGTTGGGAGTTGACAACAGGGACCTGCAAGAAAAGCTTCAACGAGTCATTTCAGAAAACAAAAGTTTGAAGATTGTTTTAGGGGTCATTTTGTTCTCTGTACTGATGTTCTACTTAGCAAATTGAGTAGTTGATTAAGATTTGTGAAATGTATGAAATGTATGAAGTTTTAATGGAATGAAATGGTCAGTGTTTTGTTGAATATTTATGTTGATCTAAGATAATGAAAGTGGTTATTGTAATTAGACATGTATGGTCACAATTGTCAATTGGTGTTAGTTTGGTGGTTTGGCTTATGTTAATTAGACATGTATGGTCAGTCCAAATTCAGGTTTCGGCCGTTTGGCGCACAATTGAAAATGGGTCACAATTGACACCATTTGCACATCAGTTTTGATATCCCTGATGGGTCACAGTTGACACATTCAGGTTTCGGCCGTTTGGCTAACATTTGATATGCAAATGTGTCAAAGCATTGACACCATTTTCATACCATTTTGACACCATAGATATGCAAATGTGTTGAAATACCATACAAACAGACATGAATTACAAACCACAAGACAATATTAATTCATTACAAACTTTTTCCATCACAAACCAAAAGACAAGACTAAACCATTACATACTTGTTCCATTACAAACCATAAGACACCTGTCCAAATACCATACCAAACAGACGTGAATTACCTAAACAAAAGGTCTGTACCATACAAAACAGCATGAAGTAAAGCTTGTCCAAAATGAGTTAATATCCAACAAAAGAACCTAAACCACGATACATCAAGTTCAACAAACTGACCCTAAACATCACCACCTGCTGCACAACCATCCAGACCAGCAGCTCCACCTTCCTGACCAGCAGACCCACCCTCCTGTCCAGCAACACCAGCAGCCTCACCCTCCTGTCCAGCAACACCAGGAGCCTCCCCACCCTTTCCTTTAGTGCAGGTCCTCCTGTTATGTCCTTTTTCCCCACAGGTAAGACACGTCACTGTATACCCTTTTTTGGGCAGTTTTCCACTTTTTTCAATTACCTCGTTTACCTCCTCCAACTCGACGGCCGATTTTCTTCTTTTCTTCTTGGGTCTCCCGGCAGACTTATTGTCACGACCCCCGACCCGGTTTAACCCGTTTCAGGAGCCGTGGGACAGAATCCTGTGGTATTTAATTTAGGCGACAACGGAAGTCTTTTTAAAACAGGATCTTTCAATATTAAAACTGCCCGTTTACATAATTTAGGGATAAAACCCCGGTAATTTACAATCATTTGATTTCACTGGGAAATCTTTTATTTTACAAAACATCTTTCTTTATTTTATCCTGAGCCACTTTCTTAAGCTTGTAGTGCTTCACGGCACTTTTTCTGGATCATAACAGATCACCTGAAACATGTTTGAAAAAGGTTTTGTCAGTGGGAAATACTGAGTGAGTTCATTCAGGTTTTATAAAATGACCCTTAGTTATAAAATTACAGCATAAGAGTGATTACAATGGTTTATATCTTATTTTTATCTGGCTCCGTGTCACAATGGTGACATGTCACAATGGTGACATGTCACAATGGTGACGATGGTCATACCACTATTAGGTCAATGAACCCAAATAGTGATGATTATCCCTAGTAGGTCAATGAACCTAACTGGGAGAAAATTAGTAATGTGCACAATACCCCACTAGCCAGTGATTCAAGATATCCATGACTTAGTCCCTGTAATTATAACTTTTGAAAATAATTTGGAGTATTAAAACAGTTGATGAAAAGAGAATGACTCACATTGCAGATTTAACGAGCAGAGTATAAGCCTACTGATTAGCCTTGTTTAATCTAATTTAAATAACAATGCACACAAACGGGGTTAGTAACTAATACAGCAGTTACGACAATTCACGAGATTAAACCCTCACAAAGATTAACAAAGTGCAATACTTAACAACTCAGCGGATTCACAACGAATGACAGAGTATAGTCCGAGTTTGGACAGCACTCAAACATTCAAGTTGAAATCACGATGAATGACAAAGTATAAACTCAATTTGAGCAGCACTCAAACAATCATTGGATAGTTACAATCGATCGGACGTTGAATCGTAATAGCGATCGAGTTATTACCTTGATTGCGGCAGCGATTCGTGAGTCGTGTGTGTTGTTGGACTGTTCCTACGCTAACTCAGCGTACATTTGGAATTTTTACGTCGTTTCAGTGTCAGAATTCAGGTCCCAAGGCCCTCTATTTATACCCGAAATTTGCACCTCCCGCGTGTCGCGGAAGAATCCGTGGCACTTGCCGCGTATCGCCTGGGGTGTCCATTTAGGGTAGGGTAGGTTAGTCACTGGTATAGGCCTGATGAGTCGACAGTTTAAGAATTCTCAATTTAGACAACGTATTCGGAGGATAATTATCAATTAGGGTTTAACCCCCTTGAGTTTTAGGGGCCCTGATCCTGATTCTGAAGGTTCTAAAATTTTTAGGGTTTATGTAGAATTACTTGGGTTTCTTAATTAGGGTTTCCTTACTAGACAATTAGCATAATACGCATTGATTTTAGTGAGAGTTGTTACACTTATGATACTTGGGGGCTGTTAAAGTGGTTGGGCATTGGCTTTTAGGCCATAAATCCATACCATTGATTGGCTCTAGGGTGTGATTATAGACATCTCTCCATGTCTCTAGCCAGTAGGCCTTATCTACCCACTCTTCTGGTACACCATTACCCTCCCCATTCAATGCCCTGTTCCAGATACAAGCCACTGCATGCCTACATGGCATGCCAGTTAACTGGAACCTTCTGCATCCACAAGTCCTTTCAACAAGATTCACAGCCCTTTTTTCAAGTTCAGGATCACTAACCTATAATGTCAAAATAACCAAGTTTACATATATGCAAGGGATGATTGAAGCCTGTTTAATTGAGTGAAGAACAACTTACCTCATACTTTCCATTGCCACACCAAATAGTTGTGTAGTTTGCAGCGTCAGTCTTTATCTTCTCAAAAATCACAATGGCCTTGGGAGTTAATGGTCCTGGGGACTTGCCAATCATCTTATGAACTACTACTATCCTTTTCATCAAGTATTCCCTAATGAAATCAAGACAGGTAACGATTGGTCTGTCCCTACCAATTAGTATATGTCTGTTGAACACCTCACATAGGTTGTTCAACAAGACATCACACTTGGGCCTTTCTGCATTGTGTCAACATCAAGAAAACAAGAACACATCAATAAGTTAACTGATAATAACAGTAGCATTAAAACAAGAAAATATACCATTGAAAAATGCTCTTGACCAATGTTTAGAAGGAATCTCCTTCACACTTGTACCAGGATTTGCCCTAACTAGTTCCTCACAGTAATCCCTTAGGTGTGTATACTGAACAGAGTAGTCACCTTGAACCTTCTTGGTTGCCCTTGCCTTTGCCCTAAATATCTGATTCAAACTCACCTCAACTTGATGCTTCTTTTGTATTGTATCTACAAGTGCCTTTAATGGTATTTATGGATTAACTTGAATGATAGGTTCAATTTCCTTTGCTAGCCAAGCAATTGTGCACATAGCAACATCTCGGGTATGTAGACAAAGATGGTCTTTGATAAATGTCTTCACCATCTATGTGCCTTCCCTTTTTACTTTTGAAACATGCAAAGTCCAAGGACAAGAGGGAATCCGATTATTTTTATACATTTGTCTTGTCTGGGGCCCACCACCTTTACTTTTCTTGGTTGTATTAACTCCACTTGAACTACCAACAGCCCCATGTGACACCCCTTCAGCCGATTTTACTTTTTTGCCCTTACTACCAGCTTCACTCCTACCTAATTTCGGATTAATACCATGACAAAGAACCCTCAATCTAACCTTATCATTCCTATAGATAAACAATTGCCTTCTAGACCGGATTGCATATTCTTTCACCATCTGCCTAATAGCCTCTTTATCCTTAAAACACTGACCAACATAGAATTGGCAATCATCAGTTGCCATTGCCTTTTTATTCTTCTTCCTTATACCCCTAACCACCCTATCTCTAACACTGCTATGTTCTTCATCACTAAGACTATCAAAATTGTCTAAGTCAAATTCATCAACTTCCTGCTCATCCTGCTCATCCTGCTCATCCCCTTCGGCATCACTGATATCAAATTCAACAGCAGCTCTAAAGTCAACCTGATCCATATCAACATCATCATCTTGGTATTCCTCATCTACTATGTAATCAGGATCCTCACTATCCTCACCCTTATCACTATCCTCACCCTTATCACTGCCCTCTTCACTTTCATCATTACCCTCATCCTGATTACCACTTTAATCAGGATCATCACCACCATCAGGATCAATAAACTTTGCATTTGTAACCTCTGTTTCTTTGCTCTGTTCATCATCTACTACATCACCACTTTCATCACTTTCATCAGAATCTGAATTAAAAGTCAGAGCTAACATCCACTACACTAACCTTTTCATTACCCTGAACTTCAGCTTGTGTTAAATCACCTAAGTTTGCAGGATCAGCCTGTGATTCATCACCTAAGTTTGTAGCATCAACTTGTTTTTTATTACCCCAAATATGCTCAACATACACCTCAATTACCTTGTGTGTTTGAGTATACTTAATCATCCTGAAAACATCACTAGCACCCGTTAAGGATCTTATCCCAAATTCAAAACATTCTCCTGGAATCCTAAAGTTGTATCTTAATCCCCCTAGTTCATCTTCTGGGTAACCTAACTCACCCATCATATCATTGAATATGATCAAAGAGAAGTAGTCAGGGTTAACCTTGTCAATGTACGATACTTTACCCTCATACCCAAATTCTGGAAAGTCCACCAATTCCCCTCCATGATGTGTCTCAAATGTGAATAATTCTGGGTCGTCAGCTGAAAATCAACATCAAAATACACCATTAAACAACAATAATCAAACAAAACAGGGGATCGTTTCACTAATTTTTAAGGGTTTTAACACATACCATAATCCACATCGGGATTAAAGGTTGAACCAGGAGGCCGAGCATTCCACATTGTTCTTACTTCAATCGCCAACTCAGGAACTGTGATTATGCTTGAATACGTACAAATTTTGGGTGAATTAGAGAAGACGATGAGTTGTTGTGGTGAATTAGGGTTGTAAAAAGGGTGAATTGTGTTTATATACTAGGGTAAAAAACAACAACAACAACCATACCCAGTAAAATCCCATAAATAGCAAAGCTACTTATAGGGTCTGGGGAGGGTGGGATGTAGACAGACCTTGCCTCTATCCATAGGGATAGAGAGGCTGCTTCCAGAGAGACCCTCGGCTCGACAACAAACAACAAACCAACACATCAAGTCAAAGAATATAGAATATAGAAATAAGAAGTCCCCCATACCAAGAGATTGATCCGAGTGACACAATATAATGTAAATCATGTATAATAGCATGCATACAACATCATTTGGGCATAAACACAAGAAGGCAATCACCGGGAAAGTCCCTTAAAGAGTAAGAAAAACCTATCTCCTTAAAATACACCTAAGACCTTACTGCAATATCTCCTAGAAGTCCTTGACCCTAATCCTACGCCTCCACGAAGTCCTATCTTGGACCATGTCCTCAGAAAGATGCAACTCTACTAAATCATGCCTAATCTGCTCATCCCATGTCAGTTTGGGTCTGCCTCTTCCTCTCCTCCCCTCAACAGTAAGAGTTTCCACTACTCTAACTGGTGCCGTCGTTTCCCTCCGCTTCACATGCCCAAACCATCTCAATCTCCCCTCCTTAATCTTCTCCGATATACTAGCCACTCCTAATCTTTCCCTAAAAACCTCATTTCTTATCCGATCTAACCTCGTGTGTCCACACATCCACCTTAGCATCCTCATCTCTGCTACCTCCATCTTGCGCGCTTGTGTCTTCTTGATAGCCCAACAGTCTGTTCCATATAGCATAGCGGGCCTGACTGCTACCCTGTAAAAAAATGGATCAAAATGGCAATGTTTAAAACCTTTTTAGTTAATCCCCAAAATACCCCTGGTTACAGATGGGGTTTATGGATGGAGTTAGGCATTGTGATCAAAATGGCAATAAAATGTAAAAGTCAGGGACCCAGAGGCAAAAAAAACTATTTGGACTAAAATGTTAAATTTGGACAAAACTCAGGGACTAAAATGGCAATTTACTCATTCAGTTATTGTCTTCACCAATTTTGTCAGGAAAGCCAAGTTGATGTTCTTAACATCCCACACCTAGCCTAACTTGATATTTAGGCTTTATAACATTCTTCTATGTGACCCAATGGGTTTTATGAGTGGTCCTATTCTCGTCTCACAAAAAAGTTGTTACTAATACTCTCCAAAACGGCTACAATTTTTAGGGACTTTGAACATAAGTAAAATAGAGAGGGGTGTTATCCATGACCCATTTATATAAGGTATGTTAACCATCAAATGATAAGTTTTTGGTCTCTTGCACGTTTAGTCTTACTTTAATCCGATCAACATTAGGGGCCCAATGTTTGGTTTGGCTCATGTTGGCGCCTATTGGATGACCCAAAAAAGTGAAGGGAAAAGAGGCCATGTCACATCTCCATTAGGCTGGGGGTGTGGTTGGAGCCCTCTAGGGGCTTTATCAAGCCACGTCAGCGTCATCTAAGATCCACCTCAGCCATGGGGCTTTATCACGCCCCACTTTAATTTGCATGGTGTGTATGTATTAAACAAAATTAAAAAAAAGATTTCATTCGTTTAAATCAAGTGGGCCCCACCCGATAAAGCCCTTCTCCCTCGTTACCATGATGGAGCCCCTTCTATAGCACCCCCCTTTAATTCTCTCGGTGTGGTTGTATAGCACCCCGGGGCGCTATAGAGCCCGAGTTGGCCTGGGTGGCGCCCCACACCCTCTGGCCTTACAATCAATAGCTTGGTGTTTGGTACCATTTAGACTATTCGTAGTGGCTTGGCGCCTCTCCTTCACACCCATAGCGCAGTATTTTGTGCCTAAAGATTGTAAATGTGTAAGTAGACGGTAATCCAGTACACTCGATCTTACTAGCTTTGTCTCAATGGTATTTTATTTGTCATATCGGGATGTTTATCAAAAGGAGTGTGGCAATGAGCCATCATTTTGAGTGTGGTTCTGTCACCAAAGGATGATTAAATAAATAAAGGATGATTAAATAAATAGAAGCATTAAATATAATTTATTAAACAAAACTATAGTTTCTTATTAAGCCATACACTAGAATTACATTTAACTATTTTTCAAACTAATTATTAAAAAAAAAAGTGCAACGTTAACGGTTCTAGGCGAATAGGTGGAGATTGCTAGTTCGATCCTTGAACTGAGCAGGTTTTATCTCACCGCACTGTCGTGCCTTCGGGCGAGTGTTCATGGGCTTTAACCCTAGGTGAGGGTTTTCCCCAGTTCAAAGACAAGTGTATCCCGATGTGATGAATTTCGCTAGTAACCCATTTGAAGGATTCGTTGGCCGTTTAAAAAAAAAGACAATTGAGTTAATTATGTACTTGTGTTAGGAGGCAAGTTATTGGTAGTATTTATTTATGATAATAAACCACAATATATTTTTCTTCAAAAAATTAAAATTAAATATATTCAGCATATTTAACTCCAAACGTGTCCATTCTCTTAATTAAAAATATGATTTTGTAGGTATTGAAAAGGCCATAAATAATGGAAACTGGTCGACATGTACATTTATAGCACCTCACTTCTATTCATTAATAAAGTCTTGCTAATGACGTCTAACAACATTATTTTGGTGTAGTTAATGTTTTACATGAGTGTCAAATAAAAAAACAAGTATCATATACTATATAATATATTGTGACTAGGTGATTAATTTGCATGTTCGGTTTTATTATCATATAGAAACGATTCACCAGTGTATACATATAACATATGCTAGTGCTTCTCTTGCTTTCTTCCTCATGGCTAGGTGATTAATTTGCATGTTCGGTTTTATTATCAGGTTTGGTTCTTATCTCTTGAGTTAGTTCTCTTATTGTTTGTTTATAGGCGATGAGAAAGAAAGAAATCGAGTTTGTTTATGGGCGACGAGAAAGAAAGAAATTGAGAGTATGCGATCCGAAGGTTTATAATCACCAGGCAACTTAGTTATATAAAAACAAAGCTATTTAAAACCAAAGGAATTACAAAACAAAGAGACATACACAACCATATATGTCTTCTTAAATACAAAATAGCTAGTGGTCTTTATTTATTATAATTATAACTAATTTCCACTTCAAACATCTTTCTTCCGTACAATAATATTCCATCCTCACTGCACCCTGCAAAAAAAAAAAAAAAAAATCACCATTAATTATCTAAGTAAATATTAAATACATGGTATGGCTGCATGCAAGATATAAACAATATATGCACTTAAATATGTTCATTGTATTTGTTAAATGTGTCAAATACTTTAATATGTACTTTATGTACTTGCTTTTTATAGTATGAAAAAAGGGGTTTTGTGAGCCAGGATTCTCACTTGATCAGCCTTGCGGACCATACTCTATGAGTGAGATTTTACTTGTTACGTTGGTTTATTTTGTAAACTTCTTTAAAACATTTTAAGCGGTTACGTTGGTTTATATTGTAAACTTCTTTAAAACATTTTAAAGTAGTTTAAATAGAAGCATATATGTGTATATGAAATAACATACTTGGTGCAATCAGTGCTTGGGCTGATCTTGTAAGGGATGTTAACACCACACTTGCCGGGGAGGCTGGCGGCATTGCCAGCGTTGATGTTGGACGAGGCAGCACTCTTTAAGCAGTTACAAATAGCCTGACGATCAGCGGTTGTTTTAGCCAAGCTATTGAGTCCTTTTACCCCACTACAGCATGCAGGCGGCACATCGCCCCCTTTGGTTAGGTAGCCATAGCATGACACTAGTTTACCCGTCACCTGACCGCAACTAATAGCATCCGCATAGGGTGCAGCCACCACCATGCAAGTCACCACTACACATAAAACCATCATTGTCATCCTTGCCATTTTTTGAAGTTGTAAGAAACTTATGCTTTTTTTTTGTATGATTGTAAGGTTGTTGGTGCTATAAAACGTTGTTTAAGGTTACAATTTATAGGGGTGTTTAGTTTGTTTATGTCCATATGTTTATGAATGTATTAAAGGGTTAAGTTAGTTGGTGGTTGCAAAGTTGGGTTTAACATTAATTAACTGACTCCAACCTAATTGATGTTTGATTTCACAAGTTTAAAAATATAATATATTGGACTCCGGTTTTTATTTATTATTATTTATTTTGAATGGCAAATTTGGATCGCTGACGGACCACTGGAGTATCACCGTGCCACCAGTGAAATCACCCGATCATATCCATCTCCTCTAGGCATAATGCCTATACACCAATTCAGAAGGAAGCCCAATAAATATGAGAAAACCCTTCCTTGTGGGAATTGAACTAATGACCTATTGGTCCTAAAGCTTTATCCCACCCTCAAAATACCACTAGGCTATAAAGACATGAACAACTCCGGTTTTAATTAGATTGGGAACAAACCAGCATTGTCATTGCCGACCATGTTTGATATTTGCATAATTGATTTTGGGTCCACAATCTTTTATAAGAAAAAACTAGATGTTTACCCTTGCCGCGTGTTGCGGCGGCAACATCAAGTCTGTGACACACATTACGATAATAGTATGAACATGTGATGCCCACGCGTGACGTGGCACAATTTTGACTTTATTACACACGTTACGTTAGTGACATGAACGTGGTTAAGTATAAATAGAAAGAGTATAATGTCTCGCACATTGCGATATAAAGTCGTAAAAGTAGTTTAAATAAAAGAATCAAAGTGTTGAAGAATATAAGATGTGAAATTATTAAGTAGAAATAAATAAGGAATTAAAGTTGTTAAATACCAAAAATTAAGAGTTAATGTATCATTTACAAAAGATTAGGGATAAATATGTAAAGTAAAAAAAAAAAAAGAAAACTTAAGACCATGGTTAACTGACCATGGTTTTTAAGTAGGGGGGGTAGTGCACGGTCCTTTCAACCGTCGGAGTGATCCTACTCCGGGAGCCGCTACCCGACTAAGCTAACTCCGCGGTGAATTCCCCTTGCCGATTTCTTACCCTGGGCGACATATGCCACTCCCAAAACTCAAACTCGGTACCTCTGGAAAGAGGTGAGTGTCGGTGGCCAACTGGGCTACCCCAGTTGGTTCAGTTTTTAAGTATATATATATTCAAGTGTAATAATTCATATAACCTAATTTTAAAAATATCTAACAATATCATTGCTATTTTTTAATTTAATAACCACTCTTTAACAGTCCAGTTTATATTGTATTTGTAACTTAGTTTAATCAATATATTTTGCAATAATGTAAAATGTAGTGAAGCCAAATTCATACATTCATCGGTAAATCCAACGGCCAATATATGGTCACACTCTCCAACAAACCAAATCCTTCTTCCATCTTCCTCATCCATCTCAATTTCTGTTAAAATCACATTTCAAACACTTATTCCTTAAGTTCTATCATTCCCAGGTTCGATTTCCTAATTTTCTTTTCATTTTAAGTAGGTTTAAAATCTAATCATCACATTCATGCAAAAAAATCTCTTGTATAGAATAAAAAAATTGATGCGGGTATCTTTTCTTGCTCATCTTTCTCGATTTTTTCTGTGTGAAGTATTTTCTGATTTTGGTTTATTCTTGTGTTTTGACAGTGGTTCTACTTTGCAGTTTCTTTCTTCATGACTGCCAAGATTTCCAGTGTAACATGGTTGACTCGGAAGAAAATGGGTTCAAAGGTTGAAGCTCTGTGTAAAACAATTGAAGCAAATGTAGTAGACATACTATGTATCATTCATGTTCTCCGGCTCTTTGTACCTTATGTATGAAAAGAGAAAAAGAAAACACTGAAACAAAGGGCAACAATATAATTTCTAACTAAGGGTAAAAGTATAATTTGGTTGGTGCACCGACCTTGTTCTTTAATATTATATAAATAAATAAATAATGAAATAGCATTTTGGTCTTTAAATATACATACACTTGTGTTAGTGTCTGGTTCCCTTGTTTAAATTCTTAAAACCTGACCGGTTCAAGGCAAAATCTGAACTGGTGTTAGTGTCTGGTTCCCTTGTTTAAATTCTTAAAACCTGACCGGTTTAATGCAAAATCATCCTTTTGGGTTTATATGAATTAACATATCTAGTCTTTAAAATAAATACATAGAGTTTGGATTCATAAGAGTTCAAATTGACTACTGCAAAATGAGTATTAAACTAAAAAAATGGGCTCAACTAGAGTTTGGAGCCTGAAGAAACAGTGATCTAATTAGGGAGTTAATTAGATTGGTTTATGTTCCTTTCATGATGGTTAATCTTCTTAAGGATATTTGAGCTCCGACTCGGTAATCAATCCTGCAAAACAGAACACCGTTACTCGTTAAGAGGGGAATGTGGGGGTTTCCCTCTTAACCAGGCTCCGGCGTGAGAATAAGCGACCGCTTTGAGAGTAATTAAGTGTAAAGAGTGAGAGTAGAGGGAATAGAATATTTAACCTGTGGAATGAGGTCTCTATTTATAGCCGGAGAGGTGTAAGAGGTTATGGGCTGATGGGCCTTGGGCCATAAACGGACAACATATCGGATATGCTCTTTGCCTTGCTGGCATCGACCGCTTAGTGGCTTCTAGACGTTCGTTGGTGCTGGCGCACCTTGACTGGAGCCACGTGTCATTGTTGTCGGCCTTGTTGTCCTTCTGTCATCAGCAGACAAGTGGAGATCGTGGGACAGTTGTCTCCGTCGTTTGATTGGTGCCATGTAGGCGTCCTTGTGTACTTTTCTTCAGGCGATCGTGGCGCACGATTGACCAGAGCCTGCTGGACGCTCATTGGCTCCTTTTACTGCCACTTGTACCCTGTGTACCACTGTAGGTAGCTGTGTGCTTCCCTACTGAGTGGTTCTTGTTGGACAGCAACTAACCCGCGCGGGGTTAGTGTGCTCATTTATACCATTATTTATGCTAAGTGTTGATATCTGAGCTTCTTGTCTGCCTTGCCTCGCGCGAGATAGATCGTAACGTGATGTAGGCTGCGCGAGGATATTGGTAACAAGTTTGTTACAATAAGGAGTATGGTCCCGCGCGTAACCTGGGCAGAGGTTTGCGCGGCTTTTTGGGACCATACCCCTTCAAGTCCCCCCAGTCCAGTGCTGCACCATGCGCAACGCAAGTGGTTGGAGCTCTGGACTTAATAAAAATAAGGGAAATAGGAGTGAAGGGAGATGCTCTTTTGATCTTGATTGGTGCGGCGCATGTGGAAATTGTTGCTTTCAGTTGCGCAAGTACCATTCAAGTCTTGCTCGATTTAGCTCGCGCGGCTCTTGTAACTTCTGTATGAAGCTACTTGTAACGTTTATGGCGGGAAACTTCGAAATTTGAACTTCTGACAGGTTGGTGAGATAAGTCGCTGAGAGCGACGTTTGAGTTGACCCCTGGCACGGATGTCATCATGCCGCCTGCGGCGGTTGCACTTCATGTCAGGAGAGTGAGGCCCACGCGCGCGTGGTAACCGTCACCCCTGGTTTTCCGCTTGACGTGGCAACCTCTCGTTGGTTAGCCTAGCGGCGAACGCGGCACGGTTACCCATCGCATTAAATGCGATGGGTATATATATCCGAAGGGAAGGTGAGAGATTCTCACTTCTCTTCGTTTCTTCCCTACTTTCTTCTCAAACCTCTTTGAATCTTCAAAGTTGTTCTTCATATCTTCGAGATTTCTTCAAATCTTCAAAGTTTTTTCCAGAATTTTCAGATATGAGCGAAGAACACCAAGAAGTTGCTGTTACTGAGGAAGGACCAGTTCCTGTCCTCAGATGGGATCTAGGGCTTTTTGAACAAATTGTTCGAAGCTTTCGATTCCCGTCGGAGTGGGATGCCCGGTATCCGGCTCAGGGCCAAACCGCGGCTGATGCACCACCCGGATATATTACTTTATATGAAGACTTCTTTCTTCAGGGCAATTTCCGACTGCCGGCGACCAACTTCATGGGCAATATCCTCCATCACTACAACTTCCATCTATCGCAGATGAGCCCACCGGGAATGGTTAGGATACGACACTTCGAGTTTTTGTGCCATTCTCATGGCATTGAGCCGTCGGTGGATAAATTCCGGGCCTTTTATCAGTTGCAAAGGACGATGGGCTTCTTCTCCTTTGCGAGCCGTGGTGCGGCTAAGAAAATCTTGTTAAACCCACCGAAGAGTTTCCACGACTGGAAACCTAAGTTCTTCTTTATCCGGAGGAGGTTTTGCCGATTGCTATGCCCTTTAGGGACTGGACCGAGGCAATACCGAAGGAAGACCTACCGATTCCCAAAAACGCCCTGTGGTACCAGCAGCTAACCCCAACCCCGAATCGGGTGTTTGGGGAAAACGTTTTGGTCGCAGCGAAGATGAGTGACCAGTAGTCACCTAGCAGCAGGGAGATTCCGGTGTTGAAGCTTGGCGATCAAGGTTAGTTATTTCTTTGTTCTTTTTCCAAGTAGGTTTGCTTTAATTGTTACTTACTTCCATGTGTAGAAGCGCAACTCTATCAAGCTGCCTTCTCGACATTTGGTGGCTCCATGGGCGTTCGCCCGTTGCGCGATGATGAGGAAAGCTGGTATGACCAGATTAAAGGCAACTTCATGTTCCCAGCTGCTGATGCCTTTGCTTCGCCGCCAACCACTACTGAAGGTGCGCAATACCCTAAACCTCGTCCTTTGCGCTCTGTGACTTTTGCTGGGAAAGAGACTCTCTATCTTTCCAGCGAGGAGTCAGTAGGTTCTTCCAGCGGCGAGCTAAGTTCCTGGTCTAAAATCTTTGCAGGTGTGTTGCGCGACCTGGGGATTGACCCCGAGGAGAAGAAGAAGAAACCTGTGAAGAAGAAGAAGAAGGTGGAGCCTGAAGTGACCAGCAAGGGCACTGGCACTAGTCATGCGACAACTGCTGCTGTCAAAGGTACTCTTCGCCTTCGTCAACGTGACTTAGATGATTATGTGATCATCAGTGACTCATTTGAAGGCTTGTCACGTGTAGCTAAGGGAAAAACTGGTGCTGGTGGGTCGAAAAGCTCTGGGAGCGCGGGTTCTCGTAACCCTGAAGCTGGCGCGACTCCCTCTTTCCCTGAAGATGATGAAGCCGAAGAAGAAGATGCTGGTGCCCGGCTTATTGGGCGGAAGAGGGGTAGGAGCGAAGCCACGACTGGAGTGGCTTCCGCCCCTACATCTGTTGTGATTCCCGCGGTTGGGAAAACGAGCAAGCTGCGCTCGTTATACAAATTTTCTCCTGGTATGTTCTTCGCTTCTCTTCTTAATACTTTTCTTTGCTTAAATGCACTTGCCTTATTTTTTCAGTTTTTTCAGAAATCAAGAAGAAGACCCCTGAGAAGGGTGTCACGTTCAGTGAGGCTGCGGCGAAGAGGCCCAAGATTACCATCAAGTCCACTGACGCTGCTGCTCAGGATGCCGCGAAGGCTGCTGAGGCGCAGCGAAAGGTGGAGGAGGGTCGGAAGAGAGAGGAAGAGAAGAAGAGACTTGCGGAGGAGGAGAAAAAGAAGGAAGAAGAAGAGAGGAAGAAGAAAGAGGAGGAGGAGAGAAAAAGAAAGGCGGAGGAAGAGCGTTTACAGAAGGCGGAGCAGGAGAGGTTGGCCGAGGCGGCGAAGAAGAAAACCTTGGAGAAAGAGCTAGAAGCGAAAAAGGCTATGGATCAGCCTCTTAAATCTCAAGGTCCTGAGGTCACAAACCCTACCCACTCCGCGCATGTCGTTACTTCTAAGGGTGCGGGTCGATATGCTTCAAGCAGCGCGAGCTCTGGTGGTGCAGGGGGTTTTAACCCAAACGTGGTCGGGGCGAAGGATACCGTCGGCGATATCTACTATAAAACTTACAATGAAGAAGAACGCGGCGATGCTCCTCACCAAGCCCCTTGGAGCTTAAAGCAAAAAGATACATTTCATGAATTTGCCCCTTGCCGCGAGTGGTTTTTGAATTCGTTTACCCCTGCAGAAGTTAACCGGCAAAGGGCGAAACCCCACGAAATGTTATACCGCACCTTTATACTTGGAGAGGCCAACGCTCGTGCTGCCAATCACCAGATAGTTCGTGAATGGCGAACAATGGTTAGAGAGCGCGCCGACTGGGAGGCTTATCGTGAGCGCTCGTTAAAACGAATAGCTGAGTTTGAAAAGTCTAAGGCTGCTCTTGGTGAGGAGAGAGCCAAATTTGAAGCCGATAAGAGGGCCGAAGAATGGGGCCGCGAGGGCTTGCAAAAGAAACTCCACAATGTTGAGGAGCAACTGGCCAAAGAGAAGGCCGAGTTTAAACGTATTTGTGCCCAAGACAACGAGCGCGCCTATGCGGCTCGGCAGAAGATTGTTGATCTTGAGGCTAAAGTTGCTGACTTGACATCGAAGGTAGAGGAGGCGCAGGGAGAGAAGGCTGCCAAGCAACAGGTGGAGGTTAGTCTTATTTGTTATTCCTTTATTCTTGCTATGTTGTTAACAAAACGGCCTAAGCTGTTTTATCGGCCTTCAGGTTGAGTTGTCTGCGGCCAAGGTGCAGCTGTCTAGCAAGGACAGAGATCTCCACGCCAAGGACGTTGAGATTGCGGAGCTCAAACGTCGCTTGAACGAGCAAATCGACAGATGTGAGTCGTTGGAGATCGACTTGGAAGCCGAGAGGGTTACGGCTGCTACGGCTAAGGAGGCGCGTGCTGTCAGTACTGCCGCGCTTAACGTGGCTCAAACCAACTACTCCGAGGCCCAAGGAATCGTTGACACGCTTGTCTCGGAGGCTGAATGGATGCGCACTCGTGGAGTAGTGCTGGTGAGTATCTTTGTTTTATGCTTCTATCTTGTTAAGAGTTTATTTTTAATGCTTCTCTTTTGGTGAAGGTTGCCAACTCCATCTTGAACGCTGGCGAGCTAGATCGCGCCGTTGCTGCTCTTACGGATGCGGCGCGTGCGGTGGGTCATCGAGGAGGTTATGTGGAGTGTGCCAGTCACGTTGAGCAGATGCTGGGGCAGGAATTTGATATAAGCCATTGCTCAGTGACGGAACATGCTGATGCTGCGCTGGCAGGTGCTGAAAACTCATATGACAACCTTTCCTTGCCTATCATGGATCTGGTTGTGGAATCCTTGAAGAAAGACGACTGGTGCCAGCGTCTTAAAGCAGTCCTCGACCCACCAGTTACCGTCGAACTGTCCGATGAACCAGCTGGTGATGATGGTGGAGATGGAGATGATGGCGACGATGACGATGGTGAGGATGACGGAGATGATGATGGTGATCGACGCGATGAATAGAATAGGTTGTTACATAGGTTGTTGATAGGCGTTTGTGCCTTATAATTGTCTTTTGCAACTTGATTGTAAATGCTGCGCTGTTTGCGCAAGTTTATTATATGAACCGTTTTCGTTTTTTCCGTTGCAATTATTGCATTGCTGTCGAAACTTAGGTTAAATTAGCTCGAATAAATGGAAGTACTTTTCAAGTAAAAGGTGACCGCCCGGTCTCGCGCTTTGTTCGCGGAGGACCTTGGAGGCGGTTCGTCAGCAAATTTTTAAAATGCTGGAGTGTTTTCGCGCTAATCAAAAGTTTAGCATGCATTTGTAACGAAAAAATGTCGTAGAAGAACATGTCGTATGTTTTCATTAAGTCTGGAATGGGCGCATAGGCCTTCATACATTAATTGTAATGGCGTTTAGCCGACATAGGAAAGTAAAAACGGGCGCAAGGCCGAAGTAAGTTACATATAACATTTGCGCAGTTGTTGCGCGTTCCATGTTCGTGGTAAGATGTGGCCATCTAGGGTGCGTAACTTGTAGGCCCCTTTGCCCAGGACCTCGTGGATCAGGTACGGGCCTTCCCATTTAGGTGCCAACTTTCCTGGACGTTCCGCATTTGACGCTTCATTGTCGCGGAAGACGTATTCCCCTGGGGTGAAGGTACAGATACGGACCCTTGTGTTGTAGTACCTTTCTAGCTGGGTCTTGTACTTGGCCTCTTTGATTCGCGCGATTTCGCGTCTTTCTTCTAACAAGTCCAAGTCAAGGCGTCTTTCCGCTTCATTGTCAACTGTGTTGACCGCTGTCATGCGTGGTGAGGGTAGGCCAATCTCCGCCGGGATAACCGCCTCTGAGCCATAAACCAAGCTGAAGGGGGTCTCGCCGGTACTTGTTTTTGGCATGGTCCGATGAGCCCATAAGATGCTCGGGAGCTCATCAACCCATCCTCGTCGCCTTGTCCCCAATCTGGCCTTTATCCCCTCGACAATGCATTTGTTCACGCTTTCCACTTGTCCGTTGCCTTGGGGGTGTGCAACAGATGTGAAAGTGTGTTCAATTTTCATCTCCTTCATCCACTTCTTGAGATCCTCCGATGCAAAGTTGGTGCCATTGTCTGTTACAATCTTGAGCGGGAGGCCAAATCTGCATATGATGTGCTCCCAGATGAACTTGCGCACAATCATAGCTGTGGTGGATGCAAGGGCTTTGGCCTCCACCCACTTTGTGAAGTAATCAACAGCCACAATGATGAATTTTACGGCGCCGGGAGCATCCGGGAAGGGTCCCACCATGTCAATTCCCCACTGCTGGAAGGGCCATGCAGTGGATATGGGGATAAGATCGTTCTTGGGGCGCAATGTTTTTGGAGAGTGCCTCTGGCAAGAGTCACATTTGCGGATCTCCTTCAGCGCGTCGACATGCATACCAGGCCAGTAGTAACCGGCGCTCATGATCTTCGCGACAACCATCCGTGGCCCGGAGTGAATACCGCAGATCCCCTCATGGATTTCCCTTATCAGGTAGTTCGCATCCTGGGGGTCCACGCAGCGCAGTAGTGGCCCCATGAAGGACTTTCGGTACAGAATACCGCCGTTCATTTCATATTGTAGGGCTTTGTTTTGAATCTTTCTCGCTTCCGCTTTGTTTTCAGGGAGTACCCCCTCTTGCAAGTACTTGATTATCGGGGTCATCCATGAAGATTGGCCCGTTTCGATCACGTTCACTTGTCGCAGCAGCACCGATGGATTCTTGAGTACCTCTATCCTTACATCTTTGGCAAGATGTTGAAAGGAGGTCGAGGCAAGCTTGCTCATGGCATCAGCTGGCTTGTTTTCGGAGCGATTGATGTGTATAACTTTGTGGGATTTGAATTGTTGGAGCAATTCTTTCGCTTGTTCCAGATACAAAGCCATGACTTCTCCCTTCACGTCGTATATGCCATTCACTTGACTGGCTATTAGGAGTGAGTCAACATGTGCGCGCAAGCTTTTGGCTCCCATTTTGATGGCGAGGCGTAAGCCTGCCAGAAATGCTTCGTACTCAGCCTCGTTGTTGGTGTTTTTGAAGTCCAACTTAATGGCGTAAGTAAACTCGTGATTCTCTAGGCTCACCAGGCGCAATCCTGCTCCCGCGCCATCTTCATTTGATGCCCCGTCGGTGTAAAGCATCCAAGTTTCATCTGTTGTATCTTTCTCGGGAGTCTCTATCAGCTCGCACTCCTTGATTTTATCGGCCGGCACTTCTGTGATGAAGTCGGCTAGGACCTGACCTTTAATGGCCGGGCGCGGCCTGTACAAGATGTTATGGCCGCCCAGTTCAATGGCCCATTTTGCCAACCTGCCTGATGTCTCAGGCTTCTGTAGTATAGTGCCAATGTGGAAATTTGTAAGCACAGTTATCACATGGCCTGTGAAGTATCGGCGCAGCCTCCGGGAGGCGTGTAATAGCGCAAGAACCAGCTTCTCCATTGTGGAATATCTTGTTTCTGGGTCAGTGAGTACCCTGCTGACATAGTAGATCGGGGTTTGTACTCCGTTTCTGTCGACCAACAATACTGACCCTACTGCCTTATCCGAGGAGGACAAGTACAGTACAAGGGGCTCCTTTTCAAATGGTGCAGTCAGGGTAGGGAGTTCGATCAGACACGCTTTCATTTGTTGAAAAGCTGTTTCGGCTTCCGGGGTCCATTTGAACTCTTGTTTCTTCACACAATTGCGCAACGTGCTAATGAAGGGATACGACTTTGCGGCGTGATTGGAGAGAAAACGATTAAGCGCGGCCAGCCGGCCGGCTAGTCGTTGCATTTCCTTGATGTTTCGCGGTGAAGGCATTCGTTCTATAGCTTGTACTTTCTCTGGATTCACCTTGAAACCGCCGTTTGTGACAATGAAGCCTAGAAACTTCCCTTCTTCCATGCCAAAGGAACACTTAGCTGGATTTAGCTTCATATTTACGCTGCGCAATGAGTTGAACGTTTTCTCGATGTCTTTCAACATTTGGTCCTCCTCAGGACTTTTAACCACTAGATCATCGATATAAACCTCAATATGCTTTCCGATGTCACCTGCAAAGGTCTTGTCCATCAAGCGTTGATATGTCGCGCCTGCATTCTTCAGGCCAAAAGGCATCTTTGTGTAGCAGAAGATTCCAAGATCCGTTCTGAACGCTGTCTTGTCTTCATCTTCTAGCTTCATCTGCACTTGATGGTATCCTTTGTAGCAATCCAAAAAGCACTTCCATCGGTATGGCGCGAGAGAATCTATTTTTTTATCGATCTCAGGCAAGGAATAGCAATCCTTTGGGCACGCCTTGTTGAGATCAGTGTAGTCTACGCACATGCGCCATCCGCCGTTTGATTTTTCGACCATCACGGGGTTCGCCACCCAACTCTGATATCTTACCTCTCGCAAGATCCCGGCTTTGAGCAGCTCACATACCTGCTCGTTCATTGCTTTTGTCTTGTCTGCCCCTAGGCTGCGCCTTCTTTGGACCTTTGGCTCGACAGATGGGTACGTGTTTAAGCAATGCTCGGTGATGTTGCGCGGGACACCGGTCATGTCTGCCGGTGTCCAGGCAAATATATCCATGTTTCGAAACAGCAGTTGCTTTAGACGTGTTCTGATTTCTGACGAAATGGCGTGGCCAATTGTCACAGTCTGCTCGGGGTATTTTCGGTTTAAAACCCATTTCTCTGGCTCGGTCGTGGAGACCTTCGCCGCCTTTGTTGGGCGCAGCTCTTCAGTTGACATGACTTCTTTCTTGGCATATATGATTGTTACTCCTGTCTTGGTCGGGAAACCTATCGCAGAATGAGGCGTTGAAGTCACCATGTTTAGCTCGCCTTGCGTTTCCCTCCCAATAAGCACATCATGCCTCGATTTCACTGGCATTACCATGAAGTTCACATTTGTTGTTCTTGAGTGTTTCCCGTCAGAGAGCGTGACGGGGAAACTGATCTGTCCGAGAGGAAAAACCATCTCGTTGCGAAATCCAGACAAAGGATAATCGACTGGTTCGAGTCGCGCTTTATCCTCCTCATCCAACTGATTGAAACACTGTTCGTAAATGATGTCGGCAGTACTTCCCGGGTCTATGAATATGTAGTCAGTTTCATAATGCCCGATTATGCCGGTAATGACCACGGGACGTGTGGCGCGAGGTCCGCCGCGCACTACCGGAAATATAACTTGCTGCTCTTGCCAAGAAGGTTCATAAGGGCGTTTGCCTTTCTCTTTCGCGCTATACCTGGGTCCGTTGACCATGTGAGTCTCTAGTCGTCGGACCTTTTTGTGGTTCCCTTCATCGTGGCGCTGGAGTTGACGGGTTTCCTTGCGTACATTCTTCACTAAATGGCTTAGCTTACCGCTTTTGAGCGCTCTCTCGATTTCTTGGCGCAAGCTATAACAGTCGTCGGTCAGGTGCCCTGAATCTTTGTGAAAATCGCAGTACAAGTTGGGGTCTTGCCCTTTCTTGTTTGTCATTGGTCTGGGCGCCTTGAAATCGACATTCTCCGTCATCAATACCTCCTTTGGAGTTTTTGTGAGCGGAGTCCAGTGTTTGTCACGATTGTCGTCTCTGACCGCCTTCTTGTAACCGATTCGGTCAATCGTTTCTCGCGCATCTTCTCTGTAGCGTGGCCTGTCGTCACGGCCTCTTGGTCTCTCAGACTTCCAGTCATGACTCTTGTATTTGTTACGCTTGTTGTTGTTGTCGCGCGTACTTCCTCTTGAAAATCGATCTTCTGGGTAGTAGCCCTTTCCACCAGCAAGGGACTCCTCAGTTTGCGCGACGATTTTTGCGGCTTCCATTAGTTTATCCCACTCCTTTGGCATTCCATCTTTGCCTGTGATGGTTCTAATGAGACTATCGCAGCGTATAGCCTTTTTGAAGTGACAGCGCATGAGTTGCTCACTGACGCCGCCTATTTCCAGACATTCTTTGTTAAAATGCGTGATGAAGTCCTCCAGACCTTCACCATCTCTTCGCCAAATATCTTCTACTTCGGCTGTGTCACGTTGGTAGCGACGTTGTTGGCTAAAGTAGCTTAAGAATTGCGTCTTGAAATCTGTCCATGATTTAATCTTCCCAGGCGGAAGGCTGTCAAACCAGGCGCGAGCCGCTCCGGTAAGAGTTTGAATGAACAGGTGGCACCACATGGGCATGTTCCAACCTCCCATGAAGCCCACACTCGTGAATGTTCTGACGTGGTCGTCTGGGTCAGTCAACCCATTGAATTTCCCAACAGTTGGGGGTAGCTTCTCTCGTGAAAGCGGCGCGAGTGCAATTTTCGGGATAAACTTGGAGTGTTCCGCAGCTTCCGCTGGTCTGTATGCCAGGCGGAAATCTCTTTCAGCTTCTTTTGTGTAGCCAATGTGTTGTCTTGGCTTGTAGTACTCATGATTTTTTGGTAAACGATTAAAGACTTACGATTCCTCGTCACCTTCCCATGTGGGATCATACGGGTCCGTTTCTTCCCATTCGTTATTCATGTTGCGCGGCGTGAGCCGGCTGTGAACAGGGCCTCGCTGAAGGTTCGACGGATAGTCGTAGTAACTATCCGTTTCCCCTCTTGTATCGCGCGTGTCTTGTACGCTTAAACGTCTTGTAGGGGGAGGCCTGTTGATTCTGCCTTGTAGGTTGGCTGGCGGGGGCATTTGGCGCACCCCCTGACTCTGAGGGGTGACCAAGGACGGTTCTGCCGTCAAAACTGCTTGCTGCGCGATGAGCGATTGGTATGCTGCATTGATGGTAGCGATGTTCTTGGCATACCACGAGGCTGGGGTTTTGCCTTCTGGTAAGCCAAGTAATGCAGATACATTTTGAGGTGGCGCTGTGTTCGAAGGTCCTTCTCCGTTGTTCCCTGGGGTGACCACTTGGGTGATGCGGGTGAAGCTCCCGCGCGGACCCCCAGTATTGTTGATTTCAACTTCGCCGATTTCTTCGATTTGTTGGGCTTGGAAGTTTTGGATTCCTTCACCCAACGCCGTGTTAGAGTTGGTTCCGAAACCGAACTCTGGGATGATTCCTTGACCAGTCATAGTCGAAGGAAGAAAAAGATGTCAAAGGCTCAAATAAAAGAAGATGAGGGTGGTTATAGAAAAAATCGGTGGGCGCCAATGAAGAAACAGTGATCTAATTAGGGAGTTAATTAGATTGGTTTATGTTCCTTTCATGATGGTTAATCTTCTTAAGGATATTTGAGCTCCGACTCGGTAATCAATCCTGCAAAACAGAACACCGTTACTCGTTAAGAGGGGAATGTGGGGGTTTCCCTCTTAACTAGGCTCCGGCGTGAGAATAAGCGACCGCTTTGAGAGTAATTAAGTGTAAAGAGTGAGAGTAGAGGGAATAGAATGTTTAACCTGTGGAATGAGGTCTCTATTTATAGCCGGAGAGGTGTAAGAGGTTATGGGCTGATGGGCCTTGGGCCATAAACGGACAACATATCGGATATGCTCTTTGCCTTGCTGGCATCGACCGCTTAGTGGCTTCTAGACGTTCGTTGGTGCTGGCGCACCTTGACTGGAGCCACGTATCATTGTTGTCGGCTTTGTTGTCCTTCTGTCATCAGCAGACAAGTGGAGATCGTGGGACAGTTGTCTCCGTCGTTTGATTGGTGCCATGTAGGCGTCCTTGTGTACTTTTCTTCAGGCGATCGTGGCGCACGATTGACCAGAGCCTGCTGGACGCTCATTGGCTCCTTTTACTGCCACTTGTACCCTGTGTACCACTGTAGGTAGCTGTGTGCTTCCCTACTGAGTGGTTCTTGTTGGACAGCAACTAACCCGCGCGGGGTTAGTGTGCTCATTTATACCATTATTTATGCTAAGTGTTGATATCTGAGCTTCTTGTCTGCCTTGCCTCGCGCGAGATAGATCGTAACGTGATGTAGGCTGCGCGAGGATATTGGTAACAAGTTTGTTACAATAAGGAGTATGGTCCCGCGCGTAACCTGGGCAGAGGTTTGCGCGGCTTTTTGGGACCATACCCCTTCAGAGCCCAACTTGTAATCATTTGTAATTTTATATAAAAAGATTTTAAAGCAATTAATTGATTTATATTAAAGGTTTTAGTTTGTTTGTTTATTGTAAATGTTTAAGTATGTTTTTAGTTACAAATTCTTAAAAATAAAAATAAAACAAAAACATATTATTTGTAATTAAACGTTTAAAAGAAAACATGTGCTATAATGTGAAAGACATTTTCACCACCAATATGACATGTGTTAAAATTAATGTGGCGCCAACACTTTCCACATGTAAAAAATCATGGACCTGAAAGCCTTATCAGGGAATAGTAATTTGTTTCCATGTTTCAAACTCGTGAGGTTGGAGATTTCAAAAATTTATATTAAATGAGGTTTAAATTGTGAGTGCATTTCAGAGTTTTAGTTAATTTTAAACGGACATAATTTGATAAAACCAAAAATAAAAAGATTCACTAGCAAGGAGCTAGAAATTTGTTATTATATAGGGTTTAGTTAACGTATAATTAGTCTTAATGTATGATGCATATGCGATGAGAATATAACATCCGGATTTGTGGTTATAACAAGCAGATTTGGTTCATGTGTGAGGGAGGATTTATAACATGCGGTTATACGATTTATGGGAGTAAAATCCGCATGTTATATAGAGAAAGTGTACATGTGGGTTTTTATGTATTGAAACATGCGGGATTTTATGGGTTCAACATGTGGGATTTTGTTTTGAGCTTTATAACGTGCGGAATTCTCATCGCGTACATTTCACACCCCAAAATTCCACATGCAAAATTCTACCGTGAGAAGTGTGACAAACCAGGATCACAGTCATTAGTCATATTGAACTACCACTATATGAGTTTAAAAATTTTCCTGTTTCCTCATTCATGAGAAAATACTGTTTATACAATTGAGTTGCGGAAGCATAACAATTACAAAACCAAAATAGTTAATGTAATTTAAAGCTGAAACTATACGTTTGATAAATCAATGCGACTCCATAATGCATCCTACTCCTGACGTGTGCTACCTTAGCAACCTGAGAAAGACATGCAAGAAAAAGTGTCAACACATAATGATGAGTGGGTTCACATGTTATAGTTTATAGTCGTATAATAAGTTGTTGTTTCCCAAGAGTTTTCCACCGTTTCATACCTGAAACAACAAGTTGTAGTGTTTAGCAGTTACTTGTTATATGTGTAGGTAGCTAACCTATGTTACGTCACGAAAGAGTTCGAAACCGAAGCTGACTGTTATTGCCTCGGAGTGCCAGGTCTATCACTGACCATGGCGAGAAGTTAGGCCAATTCTACACGCGTTGACCATTACCGGTCTAGCTAGCGCGACTAGCTCGAATGGGGCTTGTCGGGCCCAGTAGTACTACTCAAAATTCCCCCCTGTCCACCCAATATTAACACATAAAATAGCAGGTTCGACTCTTATAAGTTTATAAATCATGCATTGCAATTTCACTGAAATTGGGCTATTTTAGGAATCTCATTTACCATACTTACGGAGTTGTAAAAGTTATGATCTTTTTATGTGACGTGCCTTTCGGTGGGTTCGGTCTAGTGTAGAATTTTCAAGACCTAACTCTTTACCGAAAAAAATTAGAAAAATCATTTACTAAGAAGTGGTCAGATTCGTCACTTTCTAACTTCTGTTTACGGAAAAATTTATTTAAAAATCCTCAATTATCCGATTGACCCGATTCCAGTTGGAGATTTATACTGACACATAAGGCTATCTACTGTATAAATTTCATAACCTAAATATTCACCAAGATATGACATAAAACACAACACACAATTTATGTAGAAAATCTCAGCTTTGACCACTGAAACGGTTTAGATCTTTTGACTGACCAAACGAGGTCGAAAAATTATGAAACTAGCGCGGTTTGAATCATATTTAAGAAAGGTTCATTTTAGGTTTCAGAAAATCGTATTTTCATTATGTTTTGACCCAGTTACAGCCAACTGAATTCGGTTGTAAACATCAAACGACTTTCTGTTTTCAGCTATTAATGCTTAAACGCGAGTTCTAGTGGTTTTATTAGCGTGTTTTCGACATCATACAACCTAGTGACACTATATATTTCATATTATACATGTTACTTATCATATTCATCACAACACCAACCCGTATTTGTTAACCATCAACAAGAACATGAATTTTAGCAAAACCTGTTCACGTGTAAGCACTTCTTATGCATAACCGAACCCATGTAAACCCGCATATACCAATGTTATGATCATGAACACATCAAGAGACTCCTGATATTATCACATAATAATCATGTCATCGAAAATACATATAAATTTATGCAAACAAGAACACTTATCATATATAAATAATATACTCATATCATCGCTTTACATATCACAACCCACATAATTCGCATATTCCATAACATTAACATACTGTAATCAAAACGTAGACGAACTGAAAATGGACATAAAAATAAGTACGAAAACGTATTATATTTGAACTAAATAATTACCGAAAAAATATGTCAAAACGAAAAACAACTTGAATTTATACCGAAACGTACTTAAAAAAATGCACGTAAGAAAATAGTATTTTTTTTTTCAAAATTAAAAATGGTACCGCGCTTTGCGGCTACATTGAAACGTAAAGTAATTCGAACTTTTATTGCCTTATGAAAACATATTATATTTAACCTGACCCTTTTTTTACTAAAAGTTATGACAAAACATAGATGAACCTAAAACATACATAAAGTAAAGTGACAATACTGAATAACTGAAAGTTAACGGGTTGAAGGGGTATGGTCCTAGATCTCGCGCCAGCTGACCGCAAGTGACCATTACCCTTATCAAAAACACCCACCAGCAAAGAACTTATCTGCGTACGTGCGGACATGCGCGAACGTATCCTTCGAATCCAATCGGTCCAGTGATAAGAAGAAGCCTTACCTTGTGTATGAAAACGGGTGTACATAGCGATGCGGCTGGCACCGCATCATGTGAACATTTTCGTCACGACAAGGGATCTGGGCAACAACAACAGTCACCACGAGCGGCGATGCGGCTTGGCACCGCATCCCGCATATGTCTTCATCAGAGCATGAAACGCGGGAACGTCAAAGGTTACCGCAGGCAGCGATGCGGCCTGCACCGCATCCTGCCCACAAGGCAAGTGGGACTGACACCACAGAGTAAGTGGCACCATTGGCAGTCGCCTGTCAGGCCATACGTAAGCAACGGACTGACACTGCAGTAGGACGTGGCTTCACCTCCACAACCGATAAACCTGACACGCCTGCATAAGGGCAGCACGTCGTCAGTCCGTCCCTTCAACTCCTCCTTCACTCCTCGGCTATAAATACCAACCCCAAACCAGGTTTGAGGTATCTTTTCACAACTCTCTCACTACTACTAACTATAGCACTTTGCTTCACAAGCAAATTACTGATTCTCACACCGGAGAGTGGTAACAAGGAGCACCCCCACCCATCCTCCTTGTTCCGAGTCACGGCTTGTTTCCTTGTGCAGGAGATCAACCGACGGACGATCCAGCCAGCGATCCTCGAGAGAAAGGGATTAACCCTTCTTGACGAGACCAGTGAGTTAACCCTGCCCGGTTAACCATTGTTTCATCACGGGTTAAGGTATACAAAAGGTAAAAACCAAACAGAAAAGGAAAAAAAACATTAAGAAAAAATAGATCACTGTAGCTTGAATTGACATCCGTTATGATGAAAGTGCTTTTCTCAATTGTTATATTTAATAATCTTCAAGTAATAGATCTAAATAAATTAAATTAAATGAACATATAGACGAATATAATAAATGAACAGACATACACGTATACGAACAAACGTTCATAAACATAATCAACAGATAGATTTGTTGATATCCTTCATTTACTAAACAAAAACGGAATTTTAGTTATGGTCGTTTGTTTATTAAACATACAGACAAAAAACAATCATCCATCAGAGTTAACGTTTCATTCGCTTAGAGGTAAAGTCGGACATTAAGATTAGACCGGTTTCTTTGGGACCGGTTAAGCCCAAAAGTTCATATATATAGGTCCTGATATTTGACCAGAAAAGTCTGGTCCGAAAGTCCTATTTTCTTCTTCTTTTTTTTTTTTTTGAATTCTTTCAGTTGCTAATGAAATCTAAAAACACTTCTTTGGAATTCCATACTTATTAGGGGACTGGGGGAAGGCACGTGATGGGCTTCCATCACGTGTGCTCACCATTTGCACACCGCCGCCACCGTTGTTTTCAATGCGTGGAAAAGTACACGCGTGGAAGGTATCACTCGTTGAACATTACAAAAATTCGACCGTTGGCTTGTTTTGGACCGTTTTTAACGGTTATATTTAATTAAAAAAACCTTTAAACCTTTTATATAAACTTCTCAATTTTTAACCATTTCACGCACACCAAAACACAAACACATTTCACACAATCTACATCTTTCTCAAATGGAGTTTCCTACGGATTCGACGTTTCCGATGGACAGCGATGGCGATACCCAGTCGTCTTCCGATAATGAGACGCTTAAATATTTTGTGTCGGTGTATAACGAACTTGATACTAGTTCGTCCCGCTCAAAAAAGAAGATGGTAGATCGTGATCGTATACATATCGAGAGGAAAAATTGTCCAAGAGAGTTACGATGGGCGTATGTTATGGGTGACATCAAAAGACCAACCATCATACCAGAAGCGGTGGCGTCGAATGATTTATGGATTTGGCATTCATATTTCGGTGTTCCAGGTTCAAACAACGATTGATGGATTGAAGGGAGCACTTGAGAGTAGGGTTAGCCTGAATAGTTCGATAGCATAACGATGAGCAACACGTAGAAGGGAAACAAGTGATGAAGGGTCGAACAGCCTGGTCGATCGAACAGCAGGTTCGATCGAACGGGTTGTTCGTTCGGTTAGACAATCCGTTTGGACAGTCTGTTCGATCGGCCGGTAGGCTCAATCGGTTGGACTGTTCGAGTGGATTGTTTCTTCCTTTGGGTAGGATGTGTTCGTGTATGATGGTTTGACCTTTTGAAGTTTTCGTTGTAGTATTTGAGAACACTGAAGTGTTCTTACCTTTCAGGTCGATCGATCGAACGGTCTGTTCGATCGGCCGGCTTAACCGATCGGTTAGGAACTTCAGTAGTAGTCCTCAGCAGGATGTCACTCGATCGAACAGCATGCTCGATCGAACAACATGCTCGATCGGGTGGCATTCCAATACGTCGAACGAATTGAAAATCGATTAGGGGTTGAAGCATAGTATCTCATGATTCGATGAGTAATGTTATCAAACAGCTTGTTCGATCGTACATCACCTCGTTCAATACTATACTTCATAGAATTGTCAAAAATGTGGGGCCACTTGCTAGCCGATCGGCTGACATGTCCGATCGGGTGGGTTGTCCGTTCGGACAGCCTAACCGTTCGGTCAGCATCTTGACCTGGTCGGCCTGTTCGTCTAACACTTGGCTGTTCTGATTATTTGACGTTATATTGAGGTAGTTTGACAATGAGCTGAATCAGGGAACCTTCGTTCTTACTTGTTTCTCCTGCTCGGACAGGAATCACCCAAGTCCGGCCGGGGAACGGTTCGGAACGGTAGTTTAACGTTTAACCCGAAGTCGGTGAACCTCGTAGGTAGAACCCGAATCTTGAACCATACAACTGTTAGAATGATTAGTGCGTTGGTTCAAGCTCCGTTTCTACCGGTTTGAAGTCATTGAGTGTAAAAGAGTTGAAAGAAAGTTGGAAATCCTTCTTTCAATCCTGCATATCATGAAAATGTTTTGATCTATGATAGATCTTAGCTTGTTTATGTGGAAATCGGTTAGATCCGAGCTATTCATGGTGGATTGAGGCCAAGACATGATGTTCTTGAAGAACACCATCATGACATCATCCTAGAATGCTTAGATCTTGATGATTTCACGGTTAGAAATCAAGATTTGAAAGATAGAAAGGTGTAGGAGCATGTTTTGATCAAGAAAGTACAAGATTTAGGATGAAAACTTACCAGAATCGGAAGAAATCTGAGAAAAGAGGAGGAGCACGAGCTGGTCGGTCAGAGAGTTTTCAAAAGTGGAAAGAATGACAATGACAGCCCTATTTATAGGCTCCAAAAGAGGAAAGGGTTGGCCGATCGGCCAGGCTTCCCGATCGGACCGCCTGCTCGATCGAACAGCCTGTTCGACCGGCTGGGCTGTTCGATCGGCTAAGAGCCTGATCGATTAACAGCCTGGTTCGAGTGCTCGGTGCGACGATTTTCGATATTTCGTTTTCGATTGAAGATGATACGAATACGATAGAGTTTCCTATTCAAATTACTTTTAATCCCAATCACTATATCTAACATACAATCATCTATATTTCACACTATCCTTACGTTACCATTCGTCATAATTCGATTTCGATTGCAATTCGATTTGAGTTTCGAGTTTTGATTGATTCGATTGATCACCACACAAAACATAAAGTAAGCACGCACAGTTAACACATAAGGCACACACACAAGTAATATAACACCCAATTCGCATAATTCGAGTCTCGAGTTCAATTGATGATTCGATTAGCTTGATTATTGATTGATTAACTTTATCGCATTGTTACTTCCTACTATTCACAGTCATAAGTCGGTTCGTGTCGATTAAACATTCGATTACTTCGATTATTTTTTGATTACAACACTTACTCCACATAATACAATAAAACATAAAATAGACTAATTATAGTCAAAGAAGTCAAAGTTGACTTGGACTTTGACTTTGACTTTGACATTCGAAAACACGGGGTGTTACAGCCTCCCCTTGTTTAGGGAACTTCGTCCCGAAATTAGGCTTGAAGCTGCACAGCACCGTGAATGATTTTACCAATTTCTCGCTTCAGATCTTCATTCAAACAACTGCGGGTACTTAGCCTTCATGTCGCTTTCGAGTTCCCAAGTGAACTCTGCGCCTCGTTTGCCTTCCCATCGGACTTTCACGATAGGGATGAGCGAGCGTCTGAGTTGCTTGGTTTGGCGATCCATGATTTTGACAGGCTTTTCCACGAAGTGTAGCGTTTCGTTGACCTGAAGATCATCGAGTGGTACGATCAGATCATGATCAGCTAGGCATTTTCGGAGGTTTGACACATGGAAAGTCGGGTGGACGTTACTAAGTTCCTCCGGTAGTTCGAGTTTGTAGGCGACTTTGCCGATCCTTTCCAGAATCTTAAAAGGTCCAACATATCGAGGCGCTAGTTTCCCTTTCTTGCCGAATCTGACCACACCCTTCCAAGGTGATACCTTTAGGAGTACGTAGTCGCCAACGTCAAATTCAAGAGGCTTGCGTCTTCTATCGTCGTAACTTTTCTGTCTATCCCTGGCTATCAACAGGTTGTCTCGAATCTGAAGGATTTTGTCAGTCGTTTCTTGTAGTAACTCGGGACCGGTTAATTGCGAGTGACCGATCTCGTCCCATACAATAGGCGATCAACATCTTCTTCCATATAGAGCCTCGAATGGTGCCATTTGTATGCTGGCATGATAGCTGTTGTTGTACGAGAATTCGACTAACGGTAGGTATTTGTTCCAACTACCACCGAAGTCTATGACACACGCGCGGAGCATGTCTTCAAGAGTACGGATCGTTCTTTCAGTCTGTCCGTCAGTTTGAGGATGGAATGCAGTACTCAAGTTAAGCGACGTACCAAGGGCCGCTTGAAACGTTTCCCACAATCGCGAAGTAAACCGAGCATCACGGTCTGAAATAATGTCACGAGGCGTACCATGATTACAAATGATCTCGTCAGTGTAGATTCGGGCTAGTCGTTCTACCTTGTAGTCTTCCCGTATTGGCAAAAAGTGGGCTGATTTGGTCAGACGATCAACTATAACCCAAATGCTGTCGTGACCTGATGGCGTGGGCGGAAGTTTGGTTGTGAAATCCATAGCTATACTCTCCCACTTCCATATGGGGATTGGAGGTTGTTCGAGTAAGCCAGAAGGTCGTTGGTGTTCAGCCTTAACTCTCGCACAAGTCAGGCAACTTCCAACATAGAGGGCGATATCCCGTTTCATACCCGGCCACCAGTACTTGTAACGAAGATCCTGGTACATTTTATCGGCACCGGGATGAATAGAATAGCGGGATTTGTGGGCTTCGTTCATTATAATCTTTCGCAAATCGGTCCGCTTAGGGATCCAAATTCGGTCCAGATAATAGAGAATCCCATCTGCTTTGCTTGAAGAAGGTGCGTTCATTAAAACAAGCATGCTGAGCCTCACGGATGAGAGCTTCGAGGTTGTGCTGGGTTTGGGTATTGCGAATACTGAGCAAATAACTCCGTCTGCTGAGTGCGTCGGCTACAACATTTCCCTTGCCCGGGTGATAACGAATCTCACATTCGTAATCGTTAAGAAGTTCTACCCATCGGCGTTGACGCATGTTAAGTTCTTTCTGATTAAAGATGTGTTGTAAACTCCTGTGATCGGTAAAGATCGTACACTTGGTACCATACAGGTAGTGTTGCCAAATCTTCAATGCAAAAACAACCGCGCCTAGCTCGAGATCGTGGGTTGTATAGTTTTTCTTGTGGATTTTGAGCTGACGAGATGCGTAAGCTATAACCTTGTCTCGTTGCATGAGTACACAGCCAAGACCAAGGTTGGAAGCATCACAGTAGACAATGAAATCGTTGTTTCCGTACGGCAATGTGAGAACAGGAGCATTGCAGAGCTTGCGCTTAAGGGTTTGAAAAGCAGATTCTTATTCAGTTCCCCAAACAAAAGACCTGTCTTTATGGGTAAGAGCGGTAAGTGGCACAGCGATCTTAGAGAATCCTTCGATAAATCATCGATAAAGCCCGCTAGCCCGAGAAAAGATCGGACTTCTGACGGGTTCTTAGGCGTAATCCAGCTCTTAACTGCTTCAAACTTCGCGGGATCGACATGATTACCCTGACTATTCACGATGTGACCCGGAAACTGAACCTCCTCCAACCAAAATTCACACTTGGAGAACTTGGCATAGAGTTGGTTCCCCTGGAGTAACTCGAGAACCAAACGTAGATGTTGCGCGTGTTCGACTTTCGACTTGGAATAAATCAAGAAATCGTCGATGAACACGATGACGAAACGGTCAAGATAAGGTTTACACACGCGATTCATCAGATCCATAAAAACCGTGGGCGCGTTGGTTAGACCAAAAGGCATAACAACGAACTCATAGTGGCCGTATCGAGTGCGAAAGGCAGTTTTGGGTATATCTTCCTCTTGAATGCGCAATTGATGATAGCCTGAACGTAGATCGATCTTCGAGAAACACTTGGCACCTTGCAGTTGATCAAACAAATCGTCGATTCGAGGTAGAGGATAACGGTTCTTGATGGTCAGCTTATTCAATTCCCGATAGTCGATGCACATCCTGAACGACCCATCCTTCTTTTTGACGAAAAGGACTGGTGCGCCCCAAGGAGAGGTGCTCGGGCGAATAAAACCTTTTTCAAGTAACTCCTGAAGTTGGTTTGAGAGTTCCCTCATTTCGGATGGCGCGAGTCGATAAGGGGCATTGGCAACAGGGTTAGCTCCAAGAATAAGGTCGATACAAAAGTCGATATGACGACTTGGCGGTAGTCCAGGAAGATCGTCAGGGAACACCTGAGGAAATTCACGGACCACTGGAACGTCTTTGACTTCAACCTTCTTTTTCTTTTCCTTCTCCGCTACTACAATGTTGGCCTAGAAAGCGTTGTATTCCTTGCTGAGATACTTGCTAGCTTGGACGCATGACATGAGTTTGAGACTTTTCGAAGCTGTTTCACCATACACACATAATAGATCACCATTCGCGAGCGAGAATCAAATCATCTTTTCAAAGCACACAACTTCAGCATGGTTTTCGCGAAGAAAGTCCATGCCTACTATGACGTCAAAACTTCCGAGTTGCATTGGAATAAGGTCGATTGAGAAGATGTGATTGTTGAGCTCGAGGGTACAATCACGGAGAACAAAGTTAACGACGACAGTTCTTCCAGTAGCGACTTCGACTTCGAATGATGAGGGGAGATAAGAACGCTTACGACTAAGGAGCTTCTCGAATTCAAACGACACAAAGCGGTTATCGGCTCCAGTATCAAACAAACATGATGCATAAATACCATTCACAAGGAACGTACCATTAACCACGTTGTTGTCAGCCTGGGCTTGACGGGCGTTGATGTTAAAGGTTCTGGCACGGGCTGCTTGCTGTTGCTGCTGAGGCTGCTGCTGTTGCTGCTGCTGTTGGGGTTCTTGTTTCACAACCCGGTTCGGGTACATGTTTGCAAAAGTGGCTAGGGTCACCACATGCAAAGCAGACTCGAGCAATGACCGCGGGTGCTTGAGCTGCAGGTTGGCCTTGAGGGGCTGGGAGCAGAGCTTGATGAGCGGCGGCTTGAACTGGGGCTTGACGGGGACCATAGCGACAATTCGCAGTGAAATGCCCGTAGAGGTTGCAGTGGGCGCAGTAACGACAGGCGATTCCCACCGGGTGATGGTATGAGCATGTCGGGCAGAGCGGGTGGGGACCTGTGTAAGCGTGCTTGGCTGGCGGCACATTAATCACTGGAGCTTGTCGGTGGTGAGACTGCTGCTGAGCCTGTACGGCTTGCAGAGGGGCAGCAGTTGTTGTCACAGCACAGTTCTTGTTGCTGGAGCTGTTGTTGTTGTGAATATGTGACAAGTATTGTGTACGTTAAAACGATGATTCAAGTGTATAATAAGGTGTTGTTTGTTTTTTCAGAGGTAAAACGTCTACAGTCTGCGGACCACATCTGTAGCAGAAGAGGTGGACCAAACCGGGTAGAGCTCGAATGTACTTCTTGATGTCTTGGCAGCATGGACATTGATCTCAGCGGCAAGTAGGTAGGTCTCCTCAATCGATGATGTCTTGGCAGCATGGACAAAATCGGCAACATAATCGGGTAGAGCTCGAATGTACTTCTTGATGGCCATGTCTGGCGTCTTGACTTGATCGGGACAGATAATGCTAAGCTGCTTGAAGTGAGCAGTTAAAGCAGCGTTGTCTCCATCCTTCTGCTTAATGTTCCAAAACTCGTCCTCTAGCTTTTGGCGTTCATGGGGAGAGCAGAATTCGTCCATCATGATGGCCTTCAACTCTTCCCAAGTCTGCTCATAAGCTGCATCATTTCCGCGCTTGTTTCGTTCGGTCGTCCACCAGTCTAGAGCTCGGGACTGGAAGACGCCTGTAGCATTGAGGGTGCGGAGATTCTCAGGACAGCCGCTTTGGCGCAGAGTGACTTCAACTGAATTGAACCATTGAAACATGGCGGTAGGGCCATCTTCTCCGGTGAATTCTTTGGGTCCGCATGCTTTAAACTGTTTGAAGCTGAAAGCAGTCTTGTTGGCATCCTTAGGAGCTTTAATTCGCGACTCCTCGCACGACTCGCTGGCGTTCTCATATACATTGCTTACAGCTTTCGCCACACTCTTGGCGATGATAGCAGCGAGTCGTCTGTCTCTTTTCTCTTGGCGAGTAAGATGGTGTCGGGATCCGGACGACATTGTCTGCAACAGACATCGCCACAGGACTCAACACAACATGATTGAATCTCACCTCACACGACTTCTACTAACTAAAGCTCAGGAATACGTCGAAACACGCATCACATAACACATAGACACATAATCACAGATTTACGTAATCACAGAAACACATAAGCACGTAGGCATGTAGAGCATAAAGACACATAAGCACAGAAGCACATACACATTTAATCATAGATGCAATCAGAATACAGAAACCTATTATTCAAAGCTCGCGAGTCGTTCGTATAGCATATCGAGTAGTATAGTATAATCGTTTAGCATATCGAGTATAGTATAGCGTATATCGTAGCATGGTATCGTCTAGAATTGCAGCGACATGTTAGCGTTTTGAGATAGAATAGCAATGCGAGTCGTGTGTGTCGATCGAAGTGGTAGCAAAAATCGAACGAACATCAAAATTAAACACATAACAGGCAAGCACACTTAAAACACATAAAATCGACGAATTATCTGAGTCGGCAGTTGCGGGCTCAGAATCGAAAACACCTAAAATCGAGAAATGGATTGTCTGCGGCTAATAGACGTTGACTACCCAAAGCGATTCGACTATTCGCAGTAGACTTGTCGTCACTTTTCGACTTTCGGGGTCGTGTTTCTGCCTCGATTCTTGGGCATCCATCACGCACTCCCTAGGTCATACTCGTGAGTTCAGGTTGTTGGAGTCCGTCGAGGCTTTGGTGAGATAATCAAAAATCCGGAACAAGCTGTCAAGGTTAAGGTTTCACCCCTAGCTTAGCAACTTCTTCCTTGTTTTAGTAAAATTGAGGAGATTATTCATCAAAATATGGATTTCACTCCTGATTTGGTATAATTCTCCTCATTTGTTATCGAAAATAATGAGGGAAAACATAGATAAATTGATAAGGTCAGAATTAAAGCAAGTAATCTAGTCGGGAGTTTGCGGTTTTCACACCTAATCCTGACTAAATCGCTTGATTTTTATTTGGAATTTCGAGTGCAGTGATAGTGAAGAGTAGCAGGATATAGCACCCAAACTTGGTCTGTTGGTTCCTAACTATAGTCTTGGTCTCTAAGACAGCGACCCGGACTAGGTCGTGCCTTGCCTAATTCCTAGAGTTATGGCTCTGATACCAATCTGTCACACCCCAACCGATGGCGGAATCATCGGGGCATGGCACTGAGCGAAACAGATTGTCCAGAAGTTTCCACAACAACTATTAATACTATTCAGTTAAATGATACGTCCCATACCGTATCCCAAATAATACAATCAATTATTATAGATAACAACTAGTCAAATATTCTGTTCCAACAACTCAGATTTTAATAAAACAAATAAATATTGTTCAAATGCTCCTAAAGACCCGGTCGGACAAGATCTACAGACAACTATGCTCTAGACGCTTGATCCTGACAGACAACTATTTGTTGGGGGCCTCTAGAGCTTTATTATAGCCTCGCTTTCCTAGCAAGCAAACATCTTAAACACCTGTCACATACATTAAAATAAAGTCAATACATAAAAGTAAAGGTGAGCATACAAGTTTGATAGTAGCATATAGAGTTCGAAATAGTTTACGCATAACCAGCACGTACATAGAGGAAAACGAAGCATGTTAATTATCGACATGGATCTATCGATGCGAATGACTGCGGGTCGACTGTCCGAGACAGTTCGCAATACATGATTACCACCGTAATCCATGCAAGTAATTATCCTTAACAACCCCCGTGTGAACGGGTGCTGAGTCCAAAGTATAGTACTACGTCATTAAGGCAGGTAGACAACATTCCACGTGTAAACACAATTAACAAGCATTCATTTAGTCACGTAATACATGCATAATGGTTAGCGTTCAAATAGTTTGAGTAGTGTGATCGATTTTGTTTTGATATAAGTAACGTATGTAACACCCAAAAGTGCTAAAAGCAAAAAGGGATCGAGTATACTCACAGCGATTGATTGATGGATTGAAGGGAGCGCTTGAGAGTAGGGTTAGCCTGAATAGTTTGATAGCATAATGGTGAGCAACACGTAGAAGGGAAACAAGTGATGAAGGGTCGAACAGCCTGGTCGATCGAACGGGTTGTTCGTTCGGTTAGACAATCCGTTCGGACAGTCTGTTCGATCGGCCGGTAGGCTCGATCGGCTGGAGTGTTCGAGTGGATTGTTTCTTCCTTTGGGTAGGATGTGTTCGTGTATGATGGTTTGACCTTTTGAAGTTTTCGTTGTAGTATTTGAGAACACTGAAGTGTTCTTACCTTTCAGGTCGTTCGATCGAACGGTCTGTTCGATCGGCCGGCTTAACCGATCGGTTAGGAACTTCAGTAGTATTCCTCAGCAGGATGTCACTCGATCGAACAGCATGCTCGATTGAACAACATGCTCGATCGGGTGGCATTCCAATACGTCGAACGAATTGAAAATCGATTAGGGGATGAAGCATAGTATCTCATGATCTGATGAGTAATGTTATCAAACAGCTTGTTCGATCATACACCACCTCGTTCAATACTATACTTCATAGAATTGTCAAAATGTGGGGCCACTTGCTAGCCGATCGGCTGACCTGGTCGATCGGCTGACATGTCCGATCGGTTGGGTTGTCCGTTCGGACAGCCTAACCGTTCGGTTAGCATCCTGACCTGGTCGGCATGTTCGTCTAACACTTGGCTGTTCTGATTATTTGATGTTATATTGAGGTAGTTTGACAACGAGCTGAACCAGGGAACCTTCGTTCTTACTTGTTTCTCCTGCTCGGACAGGAATCACCCAAGTCCGACCGGGGAACGGTTCGGAACGGTAGTTTAATGTTTAACCCGAAGTCGGTGAACCTCGTAGGTAGAACCCGAATCTTGAACCATACAACTGTTAGAATGATTAGTGCGTTGGTTCAAGCTCCGTTTCTACCGGTTTGAAGACATTGAGTGTAAAAGAGTTGAAAGAAAGTTGGAAATCCTTCTTTCAATCCTTCATATCATGAAAATGTTTCGATCTATGATAGATCTTAGCTTGTTTATGTGGAAATCGGTTAGATCCGAGCTATTCATGGTGGATTGAGGCCAAGACATGATGTTCTTGAAGAACACCTAGAATGCTTAGATATTGATGATTTCACGGTTAGAAATCAAGATTTGAAAGATAGAAAGGTGTAGGAGCATGTTTTGATCAAGAAAGTACAAGATTTAGGATGAAAACTTACCAGAATCGGAAGAAATCTGAGAAAAGAGGAGGAGCACGAGCTGGTCGGTCAGAGAGTTTCCAAAAGTGGAAAGAATGACAATGACAGCCCTATTTATAGGCTCCAAAAGAGGAAAGGGTTGGCCGATCGGCCAGGCTTCCCGATCGGACCGCCTGCTCGATCGAACAGCCTGTTCGACCGGCTGGGCTGTTCGATCGGCTAAGAGCCTGATCGATTAACAGCCTGGTTCGAGTGCTCGGTGCGACGATTTTCGATATTTCGTTTTCGATTGAAGATGATACGAATACGATAGAGTTTCCTATTCAAATTACTTTTAATCCCAATCACTATATCTAACATACAATCATCTATATTTCACACTATCCTTACGTTACCATTCGTCATAATTCGATTTTGATTGCAATTCGATTTGTGTTTCGAGTTTCGATTGATTCCATTGATCACCACACAAAACATAAAGTAAGCACGCACAGTTAACACATAAGGCACACACACAAGTAATATAACACCCAATTCGCATAATTCGAGTCTCGAGTTCAATTGATGATTCGATTAGCTTGATTATTGATTGATTAACTTTATCGCATTGTTACTTCCTACTATTCACAGTCGTAAGTCGGTTCGCGTCGATTAAACATTCGATTACTTCGATTCTTTCTTGATTACAACACTTACTCCACATAATACAATAAAACATAAAATAGACTAATTATAGTCAAAGAAGTCAAAGTTGACTTGGACTTTGACTTTGACTTTGACATTCGAAAACACGGGGTGTTATAAAAACGCCTAAGGCACCACCCCGGGTGTTGGGTTGGGGCGTGGCCCCTTGGGGCTTGGGTTTCAAGCCGGGCGTGGGGCGGGGGAGCAAGGTGACATGGCGGTTTGTGAATGGCCAAAAGAAAAGAGCCGTTGGCCAACGGCTATATTAAAAAAAATAATAATAATTTTTTCTTCTATTTTTTCACTATAAAACTCACATTTTTCTTTCAATTTTTACCACATGCAACCACATCTTCTATACATCTTCAATTCTCCTTCTACAAAACGAAAAAATGCATCCTTACAATCGTCATTATGACCCGAACAACCCGTATGGATTCCAAGAAAATAATCCTAGCCCACCACCCACTCGTCCAATAGCTCGTCCATTTTTCATACACTCTCCTATGCCTGACATGGCGAGTTATGCATCGTATATCGGGAATCATGTGTTTACTAACTTCCCACACACCGAAGATTCAATACCTACCCCATTTTCACAATCGCCCATCGACCTTTCACCAACCTCCATCGACCTTTTACAAAACGAATCCGTTCCTGAAACTCAACCACCCAATGATGGTCCTTCCGCATCGAAACCCATCAAAAAGAGAAGTCATAAGAAAAAAACCGAGGAGGATAAAGTAGTTGAAACCGCCAAACGAAAACAACAAAAATGGGTCTATGCTGAAGAAGTTGCATTGGCGAGGGTTTGGTGTGAACAATCTCAACATTCAACTTTAGGTATTCTTAACCTTTGTTTATATTAATGGAATGGTTATTTTTTATATGAGTTTGTAATATATTAATATTTTTTTATTAAAATAGAAAATTCGCAACATCGAACCGCCCTGTGGGAATCGGTTAGTAGACTATTCTATGAAGAAATGGGTAAGGAGACTTATCGTGAAAACGATAGCTTATCCTCAAAGTGGAGCGAGATAAGCTCCCAACCTACAAAATTTAGTGGGTTTTTTAAATAAAGCAAAGCAAAACCCTAAAAGTGGTGAAACCGAAGCCGACATTTTGACAAATGCAGTGGTCGCATTCAAATCAAATATGAAGACCGACTTCCGTTTCATGCATTGTTGGGAGATTTGTAAATTCCATCCAAAGTGGGCGACTATCCCCATTGGTAGCGAAAGTAACTCGTCTTCCAAAAGATCAAGGGCATCGTCCCAAGCCCAATCTGATGCATGAGATCAAGAGTTTGAGGACCTTTTGGATGATTCGCCAAGCCCAAACCGGCCTGAGCATGGAAGAAATGCCTCAAGTAGGCGTGCTAAAAATCAAACGGCATCGCCTTCTGCTGGGAGTTCTGGCTCGCGTAGGGGAATATACAACGACCAGTTGGATGACATTTCATGCAAGTTGGATACATTCAACGTATTCTAACAACAAAGGGGCGAAATACGAAGGAGCAAAGAAGCTAGAGATGCCGCTAGAGATGCCCTGAAACAAAGACGAGATGATTTGAAAATTCTATCACAGCCGATTGATCACCTACAGGGTGAGGAGTTAGAACTAGTCTTGGCGTTGAGAGAAGAGATAAAAAAACAAATATAAAAGTTAGGAATTTTTTTTTTGTAATTTTCTTTATTTAAAAGTATTAAAAAAATTAAATTTGTTTTTTAAATAATATTGGGTCAGCCCACGAAGCCCACCAAACCCACGCCCCAAACCCCCGCCCCACCATACCGTGTTGAACGTGGGTTTAACCCATGTCTGCCACCCCATTCCACGTGTCAACCAATGCCCAACCCAAGCCCCAACCCAAGCCCCACCATACCCCATGGTCTAAAAAAGCTTGTGAGTGATAGAATAGTGGTTGATGACATGACGGAACTTGATTGGATGCTCTGAGTGATGAGTAATGACCACCCCCACTCCCGTTATTACGTGTTCTTTTATTATTTCATACTGTTACTAGCTTTGGTTTTAGTCTCAAGTTCAGCATTGTAACACCTCGGAAATTTACGTCCAATAATGCATTGACACGTGGCATAGGCTTTGGATATGCGAAAACATACTTTAGAGGGACTAAAGTTGTCAAATAGTGAAACTATGGAATATAAGGATCCAAAGTGTCAACAATGGATAAATAGGCTCTACAATAACCCTACATGATGTTTATAACCCTTATCGGATAAATCATGGATCATACGAAGCGGAAAATGTAAGAAAGTGAGGAATTACAAACTACAGGGGCTAAAAGTGTCAACATGTTGAATTTATACCTCTAAGTGATCTTTTGGCAAACCCGAAGCTTTGTAATGATAAAATATACTCACTAGAATATGTGGTAAAAATTTCATGAAGTTTCGTTATCGTATGAGAAAGTTATGACCAAAACCGTGCACGAAGGGCTAAATGCGTCAAGGTTGAATTTCATGACTTTTCGGGTGAGCGCAAAGTTAACCGAGGACTTTACCATGTTTGTAAATGTCCCAAGGTCCTTAAAAATCAAGTTTGAAGGTCTAATGAGCTAGATAGATGGCCAAAACCTCGTAAGCAGGGACCAGGGACCAAAACGCAAACTTTGAAAAAGTTTTGGTGGATCAGAAGACCCAGGCGGCCCGCCTGGGGACCCTTACGCGGGTCGCGTGGTCTGCCCAGCGACAGAAAACCCACAGCTGCCAGTTTCAGGTCTGTTTTGCGAGTGGTTTCCAGCTGTTATCACCTCCTAAGCTCACTAATGGGCTTACATGCAATTAAGGACACTTGTAACCTTCCTACAACATCTGTATCACCTTAAATCAGATCAAAATCTTCATAAAAGGGGGACTTGAAGTTGTAACCAAGAACACTTGCATATTCAAAATTCACAAGATCAACTCCTGGAGCTTTCTGGACGACAAGGCACCTTCCTAGTGATCTCTAAGCTTTATTAGGACTCTTGTAAGTGTGTATACCTTTTTCTAATTCGTTGTAGCTTAGATTATTAGCCGAAAGTCAATCCGTCGTAAATCTAGTTTGACTTTACGATTAAACGAAAATGGCTCAGTCATTTCTCAAATTGAAAGTACCTACAAGTTGGTATCTATGTGGGTAACAAACCCTCAAAAGGGTATTTTCTGATTCCCACTCTAAGCATGATTATTGTCGAGTCAAAGTTTTTCTTAAAAAGTCAACAGAATGTGTTTTTGCAAAATTTAGCATAAATAGTAATGTAGGTCACATGCAATCTGTTTGATCATCAAAATAACTTTGTAATGAATGTAAGAACATGTTTTATCATGATCAACTCGACAATTTTTAGTATAAACCCGGATTGGAACCGAAAGTCTTATAAAATGACTTTTTCTTTGACTCTCGATTCGGATCCGTGCATGCACGTTTGAGATCCGCCTTAGGGCTTATTTTGGACCATTTTTATATATGTACAACTCTCTGAGATTTTACAACTTGGTTCAACACTTGTCCGATTCATATGCATGTTACCGGTTTATGCTTAAATATGACTATTTTGCCCTTTTTGCTATAAAACGCGATTTTTGAAAAAGTGAAAGAGTAGAAACCTTTATTACTAATTTGTAAACTTGCACCAAAAATTTGATATCAGTTTGAGGTCCAGATTTAGAGTTATGCTCAATATCGTAATTTGAAAGCCTTATGTTACTTAAACAGCGTAATTAGCATATAACCTATTTAAGCCTACTTTTTGATATCAAACTTTTTACCCACTGATGATATATAATATTTTGGGATTTTTGAAGATTTTTATTTAATTTTTGGCTGATCGTATCATAGGTCTCTAAGTTTAATTCGGTAAATACCGAATTTACCCTTTTAAGCCATAAAATGAGTTTTATAAATCTTTTTGACCCCAAACCTTTTTCTACTGATTTTATTTGTTAAATAGATTATTTTGAGCATTCTGGAAATATAAAAATATCAGCTTTCTTTTGAAAACCCGGAAACGGCTCTAAATCGCCTTTTTAAGCGTTTTTAACGCATAGTATGTACTATAACCATATTAAACATATAAGGTTAATACCTACTGATGTTTTTAACATATTTTTATAAAATAACAGTAAGTATAAGTTTTTGAACTCAGGTTTCCAGTTTTGACACTTTTAGCCCTTGTGAAATTACCGAAATACCCCTAAGGTGCATAGTTTGGTTTTAAATGATAAGTTTTGTATATGGGTCATACCCTACTGTTATAATATGTTAAATTAAGTATATTTACTGTATAAATCAGACCTGTAACTCAGATTTCAAATTTAACTCTTTTATAATCTTTTAAATGACCAAAATGCCCTTATAAGGCGTAATTTGAGTTTAATTCCGTATGGGGCAAAATAGAAGTTATCTTACTGATATTATAACATATTTAAGGCATATTATCTCAGGGAACTTGCATATGACTCTTAAGGCTACCGTAACGCTCTTTTAGCGTTCGGTTCGGTTTATGTAACTAGTTTGCATAAATTGACCGAAACGGGTCAAACATTATCATTTTTGCCTCAAAATCCAGAATGTATTTGGCTTACCCATATCATACAAGTATCCAAACTTGTCGGGTCTAAATCACGTTCTATCCGGTCTTCGCTTAATCGTGCGTTTGAACCGTATCGTCCTTAAAACTAACCGGTCTAGGCTTAGGCTTAAATAAAGACCCGTTAGAAATCTAATAGGTTATTATAAACCTTTGTTCCAGAATAGAAGAACCAGTAAAAGCTACCTTCACTTGCTAGTTGTGATTTATACTTACCAAGGTAAATACTTTTAACTTATTTTCCCTATACGGGCTTGGGTTACGGTATATAGAATACCGCTTGATCGAGCATCAAATCTTACACCTTTGGGTGGTTAATTGAATAATTTGATCGGCTCGTTTAAACAGTCTTGTTTTACTTAAAGCCTTTGGGGGGTTAATGACCATGTCCCGGATATCCTTGGCATCATCTTACGAGATGGCCACGACTAGAGCACGAGGTGTAGGCGTACACCTGTCAGTGTATAACTCATTATTGTGGTGTGTCTATTGATCTTTAACCTGGACAAGATCCGGGCTACTGAACGCACAAGTAACATGTAATTCGTTCACAAGATTATTATAAATAATTATCCCAAGTTATAAAAATGTTTTGTGCCTTGAGCATTTAAATCAATTTTCAACCTTTTCAAAATGAGTCAGTTAATTTGTATTTACCAGTGTAAACTGACGTATTTTTCCCAAAAGGTTAAGTGCAGGTACCTTACGTAATAGGTTGGCTGTCTTCTAGAGCGTCCACAATAAGTCTCGCAAGCTTGGACGACAATAAATCTGTTGAACAATATCTTATTTTATTTTGATCCGCCTGTGGATCCGTTTCAACTATTAGTGATATTTAATATTACATTCTGTTAAAGTTGAAATGAATCTATCTTTGCTTCCGCTGTGCATTTATATATTGTGTGGTTTGTCTATGATGATGCCAACTACGTCACTATACTCCCCACCGGGCCCACCGATGACACGTGGAAATTAAGGGTGTGAGAGGTTGGTATCAGAGCCAACGCTGAGTGAATTAAACACTAGCCTTCTGTGTTTAATCTCAGTTACACAATTGCACATTCCTCAATTCTCGAGTCTAGACAAAGAACTTAGGAAATATTCAAAATTTATTTTATTTTCTAACCTTTGTCTTATATATATTTTGTTGTGCCACTTGTTTGATTTTTGACAGGTTCACAAAATGCCGCCACGTGTAAGAGGAAGAGGAAGGGGACAAGGAGCATATGCAACCTCACATGACCATGAAGCCGGACCTTCGCATAGGCGAACCCCTTCAGGCTCCCATAACGCAGATGCTCGAAACCTATGGAGGTCTTTTGCTGAACCCGCAAGGCACTACGCTTCACTGAGTACCTCACCTTCTATCCCACACTCCTTCGGGCCTCAATCAGAAAATGAGCCCCATAACTCTCACCAGTCCTATATTCCTCTCCAAGGACACCAGTCACCCTTTGACCATCCAGCGCCTGTTTTCCAAGGCCTGTTCAACCCTGCTGACTACCTTGATGTGCCTATGGGTTTTAACCCACTTGGACCAGAAGACCATTTTCCTGGTGGCTATCCAATGGATATCGATGAAGATACCGATCCCTCAATGCCACCATCTGGAACTCCGAACCACCCTATCGAGATTTCTGATGGGTCACCTTTTGTGGGATCACCATACAATGGTCCCGACAGCTTTGAGGAGAGATTCAGGCAGCATGACTGGGTATTTACCCCTAGTTACCATAACTCTCCCCTGCACCAGCCGCATCACAGCTCTCCCTTGCACTCCCAGCAGCAGCCTCAGCAGCAGCAGAATCCTTCTGAGGATTCCCGATTTGTCGCGGTCACTCCACCGCCGACACCACCTCCGGTTCTGCCTCCCCCGCCTCCAAGGCGAAGAGGAAGGAACGCACGGATTTCTGCACGAGGAGGAGTACGCATCGGCACCCCTCCACATTCAGGTAGCAGCCGATACTCGCCACTTCACGAAGAGCCAGAGATGGGAGAATCTTCACATCCCGTCTCAGAAGTAACCTCTGCGCCAATCGCGCCACCACCACCACAGAATTTTGGAGACCCAATCCCTGCTTATGCTAGCGCGGCAGCATTCAATCCCTTCGAGCAGATTTACCCTCCAGGTTATGACTATACAGGGGATCCCTACTGGATAGCTTCGAACTACAACTCTCTCCATCCGGAAGGTCCTTTTGGAGGTACCTGGGCTACGGGACAATCGACTTATAGATACCCCTCGCATGGATATCAGCAGCCGCAGCCTCCTCAACCACCGCAATATCCACTACCACCGCAGGCACCGATGATGTCGCCGCCTTAAATTCAAGAAATCCTTCAAGGGATAGATAATGTGCGACGAGAGATGCGACATGAATTGTGGGAAGATCGTCGGCATAATCGTGGGATGTTTAAGAAGATGGTGGATTTAATCAAGGGAAAAAGCAAGAAGGATTATTAAATCCTTTGTTTGCTAGTTATTCAATCATGTCCCTGCGAGGACATTTATTTCTGTACTCTGCCCCTGCGTGGGCATATTTTTCCTTTCTGTACTCTGCCTCTGCGTGGGCATATTTCCTTCCTGTTCTACCCCTGCGTGGGTATGTTTGTTTCTGTTTGACCCCTGCGTGGGTTTGTTTGTTAGTTTAGCTCCTGCGTGGGCATGTTATTTGTGTAAAAGTCCCGTTTAGGGCAAACTTGTGCTAGTTAATTTTATTTGAAATGGTTAATTTAAAATTTTGCATTTTTAAATTATATGCATGAATATAATAAATGAAAAAAAATAGCGATTATTATTTTAACTTATCATATTAATAATAAGAATCTTAAAAAGGTAAAACCTAGCTTGAGTGTTATATTAAAATACCTGGCCAATATGGTAGAACCTGTTTAAAAGATTCAAATCTCTGTTAACATCTGTAAACATGTTAACATTCTTGGCAAGCGTGATCCGCAAAATCACACATGCCACCCTTTTAATAAATTATCCAAAATTATATTCTATATATATCTGATTGTGACTTGATGCCTACGGGTTATAACTAATGTCATATAAAACAAAAAGGCAGCCGTGGTTTATAGACTCCCTGCCAAGCAAAGGATTGATTGTTTTAATTATTCAAATTTTAATCCTATAAAATCTAAATTCAAAATTTAGAAATTTGTCCAAGTGACTAGGCCTATTGTGCCAATATATATATATATTTCATTCTAGGGTAAAGTTGCTAATAAAAAGTCCTGAATGAAATTTATTAATAAATTAACTAATATGGCTCTTATTTACCATGGTTAATAAATCATCAAGAACGATAATACTGTTAGGTTTCTAAATAGACATTGTCCTTACTTTTATGTAGCTCCTAAAGCTACATGGCTAAGTCTGAAGAAATAAACAGTCATTCAGAGGAAAACCCAGACAACACTAAAATACATGTAACTGGTGCAGAGCTACAAGCATTAGTGGAAAATGCTGTTACCAAGGCCATTGAAAGGCAATTCAGGGAATCAAGCGGGACCCGAACCGCTCCACATTCCAAATCCAAAGATCATTCAGAAGCTCATAGCAAACCACCCTCCAAGAAGGATGTATCTAAGAAGGATGATCCCAAGAAAGATGATGATCGACATTCATCTAACCAAAACACTGTCCCCTCAAGGAAGGTTGAGCATAAACCAGAATCGCGTGGTAAGTCATGTACGTAAAAATACTTCGTCTCATGCAAACCCCGGGATTTTACTGGGGAGAAGGGAGCGATTGACTGCATGACCTGGTTGGACGAAATGGATACGGTTGTGGACATCAGCGGTTGCGCTGATAGGGATGTAGTAAAATATGTATCCCAATCGTTCAAAGGAGAAGCATTGGCATGGTGGAAGTCTCTCATGCAAGCCACTGGGAAGATCCCACTCTACAACTTGTCATGGGATCAGTTCGTTGCTCTTGTCAAAGAGAACTATTGCCCACAGCATGAAGTAGAAAGAATCGAGTCGGATTTCGTATCTTTGGTGATGAAGAATTTAGACTGTCATGCCTACCTCACCACTTTCAATACCCTATCTAGGTTGGTTCCGTACTTGGTAACCCCAGAACCTAAGAGGATTGCTCGCTTCATCGGGGGTTTAGCCCCAGAAATTAAAGCAAGTGTCAAGGCATCAAGGCCTGCAACCTTCAGATCAGCGACTGATCTATCTCTATCTCTCACCTCGGACGTAGTCAGATTGAGAGCTCTCAGGAACTCAGAAGAGAATAAGAGAAAGCGTGAGGATGATACCTCACGAAGATCAGAGAAGAGACACCGAGGAAATATCGACCACAAGAAAGGGTCAGGATTTAGGAAGGATGGGCATCAATCAGGGGATAAGCCCAAATGTAAAACTTGCAAGAAGAACCACTTTGGGAGGTGTCGATTGGAGTCGAAATCCCAGTCTTTCGCGAGACCATGTGGAATCTGCAAATCCACAGATCATAAGACCTTGGAATGTAAGAAGCTGAAGGATGCAACATGTTATGGTTGCAATGAGAAGGGGCACATTAAGCCTAATTGCCCAAAGAACACCAAGAAAGCAGAAGAGGGGAAAAAGACCAATGCAAGGGTCTTCAAGATGGACGCTAAGGAAGCTGTTCGAGATGACAACGTGATTACAGGTACTTTTCTCGTAAATGATGTTTTTGCTAGAGTATTGTTTGACTCTGGAGCAGATAAGTCTTTTGTAGATAATAAGTTCTGTGAATTGTTAAAATTGCCTGTAAAAGCCTTAAGTGTGAAGTATGAGGTGGAATTAGCTGATGGAACCATAGAAACCGCCTCAACTGTTTTAGATGGATGTGTTATATCCATTAGGAATCATTCTTTTCCATTATCCTTGCTTCCCTTTAAGCTAGCCGGTTTTGATATAGTGATAGGTATGGATTGGTTATCGCGTAACCAAGCCCAGATTGTGTGCAACAGAAAGCAAGTGGTAGTTAAAACTCCGTCCGGTGAGTCACTCACTATCCAAGGAGATACCCAGCATGGATTGCCTGAGCAAGTGTCTATGCTCAAGGCATCCAGATGTCTGCAGAAGGGCTGTGTCATTTATATGGCACAAGTTACTATTGATGAGCCAAAGCCAAGGATTGAAGATATCCCTGTCATTTCAGAATACCCTGAAGTTTTCCCTGAAGAACTACCTGGTTTACCACCGGATAGGCAAGTGGAATTTCGAATTGACATCATTCCGGGTGCGGCACCTGTAGCAAGAGCACCATATAGGTTGGCACCAACGGAGATGAAGGAGTTAAGGACGCAATTAGATGATCTGTTAGCTAAAGGTTTTATTAGACCTAGCTCGTCTCCTTGGGGAGCGCCAATTTTGTTTGTCAAAAAGAAGGATGGATCGATGCGTCTGTGCATCGATTACCGTGAGCTTAATAAAGTCACTATCAAGAATAGATATCCATTGCCTAGGATCGACGATCTGTTCAACCAATTGCAAGGGGCAAGCTACTTTTCAAAGATCGACTTGAGGTCAGGCTATCACCAGTTGAAGGTCAAGGATGAAGATGTGCACAAGACAGCGTTTAGGACTCGTTATGGACATTATGAGTTCCTAGTGATGCCTTTTGGGCTCACTAACGCACCAGCCGCATTCATGGATCTCATGAATCGCGTCTGCAAGCCTTATCTGGATAAATTCGTTATCGTCTTTATTGACGACATTCTTATTTACTCAAAGAACCAAGCTGACCACGAGAAACACCTCCGTTGTATTCTCAAACTTCTACATCATGAGAAACTCTATGCCAAATTTTCAAAGTGTGAATTTTGGCTTCGGGAAGTCCAGTTCCTTGGACATGTGGTAAGCGAGCGTGGTATCCAAGTAGATCCCGCTAAGGTAGAAGCAGTTATGAATTGGCAAGTGCCAAAGACACCTACCGAGATTCGCAGTTTCCTAGGATTAGCAGGATACTATAGGCGATTCATCGAGAATTTTTCAAGGATTGCTGCGCCCCTAACTTCGCTGACTCGTAAGAAGATCAAGTTTGATTGGGGCCCTAAGCAGCAGGAATCCTTTGACATTTTGAAGAAGAAGTTGAGCAATGCACCAGTATTAACATTGCCCGATGGTATGGAGGAATTCGAAGTGTATTGCGATGCGTCACACACTGGTATGGGCTGTGTACTCATGCAGAGAGGCAAGGTCATTGCCTACGCTTCACGACAACTAAAGGTGCACGAGAAAAACTACACCACCCACGACTTGGAACTGGGTGCCGTTGTATTTGCATTGAAACTATGGAGACACTACTTGTATGGAACCAAGTGCGTGATCTATTCGGATCACAAGAGCCTTCAACATTTGTTCAATCAGAAGGAATTGAACATGCGACAAAGACGATGGATGGAAACTTTAAATGATTACGACTGTGAGATAAGATACCATCCAGGCAAGGCAAATGTAGTTGCCGACGCCTTAAGCAGAAAAGAAAGAGTAAAGCCGATAAGGATCAATGCCAAGCGCATAGAAATAAGGAATAATTTGAACGAAAGGGTGTTAGCTGCACAGAAGGAAGCTGTGTTGGAAGCTAATTATCCTGAAGAAAAACTAGGAATAACTGAGGAGCAGTTATCCTATGACAAGGATGGAATGCTAAGACTAAATGGACGAATATGGGTTCCAGTTTATGGAGGACTTCGGGATGTTATCCTCCAGGAAGCCCACAGCTCCAAATATTCCGTTCATCCTGGAGCTGATAAGATGTACCAGGATCTGAAGGCAAACTACTGGTGGATTGGTTTGAAAAAGTCGGTAGCTGAGCATGTAGCTAAATGTCTGACTTGTGCGCAAGTCAAAGCCGAGCATCAGAAGCCGTCAGGTTTGCTTCAGCAACCTGAAATTCCCACGTGGAAGTGGGAAATGGTGACGATAGATTTCATCACCAAATTGCCAAAGACAAGGAAAGGAAACGATACTATATGGGTCATAGTAGACAGGCTAACCAAGTCAGCACATTTCCTTCCCATTAAGGAAACTTTCAGCTCTGACATGTTAGCTCAATTGTATGTGGATAAGATCGTAGCTCTACATGGTGTACCAGTATCGATTATCTCTGACCGAGATACAAGATACACCTCTCATTTTTGGAAGAGTTTCCAACAGTCTTTGGGCACGCGCTTAAACTTTAGTACGGCTTACCATCCGCAGACGGACGGACAGAGCGAACGTACCATCCAAACATTGGAAGACATGCTTCGAGCATGTGTGATTGATTTAGGTGGCAATTGGGATAAGCACCTACCATTGATAGAGTTCTCCTATAACAATAGCTACCATACTAGTATAAAGGCTGCGCCTTTCGAGGCATTATATGGTAGAAAATGCAGAACACCCACCTGTTGGGCAGAAGTAGGAGAAGTTCAACTATCAGGACCAGATTTGGTTTTTGAAACAACGGACAAGATTGTCCAGATTCGCGATCGCTTGAAAGCTGCCCAAGATAGGCAGAAAAGCTACGCTGATCCAAAGCGTAAGCCTTTTCACTTCGAAGTAGGTGACAAAGTATTGCTTAAGGTATCACCCTGGAAGGGAGTGATGCGATTTGGTAAGAAAGGCAAGCTAAGCCCGAGATACATAGGACCTTTTGAGGTTATCGAACGCGTCGGATCAGTCGCCTATAAGCTAAACTTACCTGAAGAGCTTAGTAGCATTCATAATGTGTTCCACATCTGTAATCTGAAGAAGTGTTTCGCTGACGAATCACTGGTCATACCGCATACAGATATACACATAGATGAAAGTTTGAAGTTTGTGGAAAAACCATTGTCGATTGAGGATTGACAGGTGAAGAAGCTTCGGAGGAAGCATGTGCCTATAGTTAAGGTCAAGTGGGATGCCCGTAGAGGTCCCGAATTCACATGGGAAGTAGAATCCACGATGAAAGAAAAATACCCTCATTTGTTCCAGTAAATCTCGAGGTCGAGATTTCTTTTAAGGGGGTGAGGATGTAACACCTCGGAAATTTACGTCCAATAATGCATTGACACGTGGCATAGGCTTTGGATATGCGAAAACATACTTTAGAGGGACTAAAGTTGTCAAATAGTGAAACTATGGAATATAAGGATCCAAAGTGTCAACAATGGATAAATAGGCTCTACAATAACCCTACATGATGTTTATAACCCTTATCGGATAAATCATGGATCATACGAAGCGGAAAATGTAAGAAAGTGAGGAATTACAAACTACAGGGGCTAAAAGTGTCAACATGTTGAATTTATACCTCTGAGTGATCTTTTGGCAAACCCGAAGCTTTATAATGATAAAATATACTCACTAGAATATGTGGTAAAAATTTCATGAAGTTTCGTTATCGTATGAGAAAGTTATGACCAAAACCGTGCACGAAGGGCTAAATGCATCAACGTCGAATTTCATGACTTTTCGGGTGAGCGCAAAGTTAACCGAGGACTTTACCATGTTTGTAAATGTCCCAAGGTCCTTAAAAATCAAGTTTGAAGGTCTAATGAGCAAGATAGATGGCCAAAACCTCGTAAGCAAGGACCAGGGACCAAAACGCAAACTTTGAAAAAGTTTTGGTGGATCAGAAGACCCAGGCGGCCCGCCTGGGGACCCTTACGCGGGTCGCGTGGTCTGCCCAGTGACAGAAAACCCACAGCTGCTAGTTTCAGGTCTGTTTTGCGAGTGGTTTCCAGCTGTTATCACCTCCTAAGCTCACCAATGGGCTTACATGCAATTGAGGACACTTGTAACCTTCCTACAACATCTGTATCACCTTAAATCAGATCAAAATCTTCATAAAAGGGGGACTTGAAGTTGTAACCAAGAACACTTGCATATTCAAAATTCACAAGATCAACTCCTGGAGCTTTCTGGACGACAAGGCACCTTCCTAGTGATCTCTAAGCTTTATTAGGACTCTTGTAAGTGTGTATACCTTTTTCTAATTCGTTGTAGCTTAGATTATTAGCCGAAAGTCAATCCGTCGTAAATCTAGTTTGACTTTACGATTAAACGAAAATGGCTCAGTCATTTCTCAAATTGAAAGTACCTACAAGTTGGTATCTATGTGGGTAACAAACCTCAAAAGTGTATTTTCTGATTCCCACTCTAAGCATGATTATTGTCGAGTCAAAGTTTTTCTTAAAAAGTCAACAGAATGTGTTTTTGCAAAATTTAGCATAAATAGTAATGTAGGTCACATGCAATCTGTTTGATCATCAAAATAACTTTGTAATGAATGTAAGAACATGTTTTATCATGATCAACTCGACAATTTTTAGTATAAACCAGGATTGGAACCGAAAGTCTTATAAAATGACTTTTTCTTTGACTCTCGATTCGGATCCGTGCATGCACGTTTGAGATCTGCCTTAGGGCTTATTTTGGACCATTTTTATATATGTACAACTCTCTGAGATTTTACAACTTGGTTCAACACTTGTCCGATTCATATGCATGTTACCGGTTTATGCTTAAATATGACTATTTTGCCCTTTTTGCTATAAAACGCGATTTTTGAAAAAGTGAAAGAGTAGAAACCTTTATTACTGATTTGTAAACTTGCACCAAAAATTTGATATCAGTTTGAGGTCCAGATTTAGAGTTATGCTCAATATCGTAATTTGAAAGCCTTATGTTACTTAAACGGCGTAATTAGCATATAACCTATTTAAGCCTACTTTTTGATATCAAACTTTTTTCCCACTGATGTTATATAATATTTTGGGATTTTTGAAGATTTTTATTTAATTTTTGGCTGATCGTATCATAGGTCTCTAAGTTTAATTCGGTAAATACCGAATTTACCCTTTTAAGCCATAAAATGAGTTTTATAAATCTTTTTGACCCCAAACCTTTTTCTACTGATTTTATTTGTTAAATAGATTATTTTGAGCATTCTGGAAATATAAAAATATCAGCTTTCTTTTGAAAACCCGGAAACGGCTCTAAATCGCCTTTTTAAGCGTTTTTAACGCATAGTATGTACTATAACCATATTAAACATATAAGGTTAATACCTACTGATGTTTTTAACATATTTTTATAAAATAACAGTAAGTATAAGTTTTTGAACTCAGGTTTCCAGTTTTGACACTTTTAGCCCTTGTGAAATTACCGAAATACCCCTAAGGTGCATAGTTTGGTTTTAAATGATAAGTTTTGTATATGGGTCATACCCTACTGTTGTAATATGTTAAATTAAGTATATTTACTGTATAAATCAGACCTGTAACTCAGATTTCAAATTTAACTCTTTTATAATCTTTTAAATGACCAAAATGCCCTTATAAGGCGTAATTTGAGTTTAATTCCGTATGGGGCAAAATAGAAGTTATCTTACTGATATTATAACATATTTAAGGCATATTATCTCAGGGAACTTGCATATGACTCTTAAGGCTACCGTAACGCTCTTTTAGTGTTCGGTTCGGTTTATGTAACTAGTTTGCATAAATTGACCGAAACGGGTCAAACATTATCATTTTTGCCTCAAAATCCAGAATGTATTTGGCTTACCCATATCATACAAGTATCCAAACTTGTCGGGTCTAAATCACGTTCTATCCGGTCTTCGCTTAATCGTGCGTTTGAACCGTATCGTCCTTAAAACTAACCGGTCTAGGCTTAGGCTTAAATAAAGACCCGTTAGAAATCTAATAGGTTATTATAAACCTTTGTTCCAGAATAGAAGAACCAGTAAAAGCTACCTTCACTTGCTAGTTGTGATTTATACTTACCAAGGTAAATACTTTTAACTTATTTTCCCTATACGGGCTTGGGTTACGGTATATAGAATACCGCTTGATCGAGCATCAAATCTTACACCTTTGGGTGGTTAATTGAATAATTTGATCGGCTCGTTTAAACAGTCTTGTTTTACTTAAAGCCTTTGGGGGGTTAATGACCATGTCTCGGATATCCTTGGCATCATCTTACGAGATGGCCACGACCAGAGCACGAGGTGTAGGCGTACACCTGTCAGTGTATAACTCATTATTGTGGTGTGTCTATTGATCTTTAACCCGGACAAGATCCGGGCTACTGAACGCACAAGTAACATGTAATTCGTTCACAAGATTATTATAAATAATTATCCCAAGTTATAAAAATGTTTTGTGCCTTGAGCATTTAAATCAATTTTCAACCTTTTCAAAATGAGTCAGTTAATTTGTATTTACCAGTGTAAACTGACGTATTTTTCCCAAAAGGTTAAGTGCAGGTACCTTACGTAATAGGCTGGCTGTCTTCTAGAGCGTCCACAATAAGTCTCGCAAGCTTGGACGACAATAAATCTGTTGAACAATATCTTATTTTATTTTGATCCGCCTGTAGATCCGTTTCAACTATTAGTGATATTTAATATTACATTCTGTTAAAGTTGAAATGAATCTATCTTTGCTTCCGCTATGCATTTATATATTGTGTGGTTTGTCTATGATGATGCCAACTACGTCACTATACTCCCCACCGGGCCCACCGGTGACACGTGGAAATTAGGGGTGTGACAAGCATGGTCGTCAAATTCATGGTTTTGGGTTCTTTTGGTTTCATCCTCATGGCTTGGTTATTTTATTAGTACTAAAACCTGTTTTTAAGTATTTCTATACGTATTGTTCACGACCAGAAAGAAATAGATCAATCTAGAGTACGCGAAAGGAACCGTGATAACCACTTAGGTGGTGTTTGTTTTTTTAAAAAAAACATCTTCGAAGCGCTCTTCTGTCTACGCCGCACAAACAACGTGCAGACATTGCAATCTGCAGACTTTTTGTTTTTCCGAGACGTTTCATTAAAAAACGTCTGTGCGAGCTCTTCTTGGTGCATACTTAGCCCAACTACTTTTAAAATCTTCTAAGGTCGGCAGAGGGTTAAACACCACCACCCACCACCACCGTCCATCACTGTCCAGCACCACCACCACCACCCACCACCACCGTCCGTACACCACCACCAGTTTATTCTAGAAGTCTGCATATATTAAAAAACAAATAGCCTTCTTCTTGTAAACTGAAGAGGTTTGGTCCACCTCTTTTTCTACAAACGTCTGCAGATGTAGTCCGCAGACTGCAAACATTTTACCTTTTAAAAAATAAACAACACCTTAATCTCGTGTGCAACATGGTTATATAATAAAAACGTTATATGAAACCAAAGTCATTACAAGTCAAAAAGACATATATACACACAGCCATATATAAGTCTTCTTGAAACGAGAACAGTCTTCTTTATTTATTTTAATTTATTATTATTATTATGCTTCTAAACTTCCAACCCAGACATCTTTCTCCTTACTCATTCTCACCCCAACCTGCAAAAGAAACACCATTTACCATATAATAAATTAATAAAAGATTTTGGTATGCATTGATGCATGTTCATGCAAGATATATATATAAACAAGTAGACATTAATTAATGTGTTAACCACTTTAAGTAGGAGAGTGTAGATTAATACTTTTACAAGCTGCATATGTAAACTTGGGCAGGGGCGACCGGGCGAACCTATGTGTCTTGGGTGGGCGAGCGTACCCTTGAGAAAAAATTAGTGTATTTTTTAGTCAAAAAACCCGACCGCACCCTTTGAAAATCTGGTTAAACCCTTTATCCGCACCCCAAGCAAATAATTCCCACTGAACTTGGGTGTGCTCAGTTAGTCTGTGTGTACAGAAATTAATCAAGTGTAAGTTTCACAAATAGGTACGTAGCTTGTAATTAAAAGTAGGTGCACGCGGCATGCCATTATCCCAAATACAAAAATTTGAGAAACTTCTTGATTAAAAGTATATAGGTGAACATACAGGGAGCAATCTGTGTTTAAGCTGATGTTGGCAAGAACGTTGCCAGTGACGCCACACATGCCGGGGAGGCCAGCAGCAAGGCCAAAATTGATGCCCGAAATGGAAGACTGTACACAGTTACAAGTAGCCTGACGAGCAACTGTTGTTGTTGCTGAGGCATTGAGTGCTAGTATCCCGGTGCAGCATCCAGGTGGCACATCGCCACCACCATTGGTTAGGTAGGGAAGGCATGGCCTAAGGCTAGCGGCCACACGAGCACAGGAAAATACAGCCTCTGCATAGGGTGCAGCCACCACCATGCAAGTCACCACTACACATAAACCCATCATTACCATCCTTGCCATTTTTTAATGTTGTAAGATACTTATGTTTTTTGTGATTTTAAGGTTGTTGGTGCTAGAAACAATTGTACAAGCTTACTATTTATAGGGCTGTTAATTTGTCCTTGTCCATCTGTATGATTAATGGAGGATTAAATACTATTTAACATTCATTAAGTGAACCCTAAACTCTTGCTACTGTATAAGAAGGAAAAAAAGGGTCCACGTTCAAGTTCAAATTCTGCAAGATGCACGTACAGGACTAGATAGTAGATGGTCAGTTTGCGTTAAAAAAAACAAAGGTTATACATAATTTTTAAAAGTTTAAATCTTGTTTGCATTACGTTATTAACAGGACCGGTTGTCTTCAAAAACCTATTTATAGACACTATATAATACATAACAAAAATGTAATTTTCCATATATTAATTTACAATATTTGTTTTTGTGTGTTTTTCACTATTCAATTTTGTGCTATTATTAGGGGTAGGCGCGTTCCACTAGTGATGGTTTTCCATCACTCACAACACCTAATCATTGTCCGCCACGTCAATGAACTTGATTCCATCACTAGTGATGGATTTTACTAGGGGTGCCCATCACTCGTCTGCCTTCCACCTCCACGAAGAATTCCAGTCACTCAACGGTAACAAAATTCAAGTTTCAACGCGTGATCATGGCAACGCGTTATAAAGTCCACGCGTGGAACACTTGGCCGGTGACAGTGTATAACGACCACTAGGGATGACAAAAAAATCTGAGCCCGACGGGTACACCCGACACAAATAGGACGGGTATACCGGATACGCGATGAGTATTGGGCCGGGTATGGGATTAGATTCAAAAATTTTCGCGGGTATGGGTCGGGTATGGGATTAGGTGATACCCGACCCGATTCCCCGAACCCACATACCCGTTTGCCTGAACTACATACCCGATCATATACCCGGATTTTTTAATTTATATTTTTATTTTTCATAAACCGTTTTCTATTAGTATTTTTATTTTTGTATATTCATATGAAAAAATAAATTTTCTTTTAGCATATGTATTTGATAATAGTATTTAAATTTTGTATGTTGTGAAGTATAAACATATAAGTGTATAAGTACTATAAAGTTATTATTAATTTATAAATAAAATTTAAATTATATAATATACTTTTTTAATTTATAATTGTTATTGTATAAATAAATTATATAATAATTGTAATAATAAAAGAAATGTATTTGGAAACAAACATTTTACTATTTTAAACATTTTACTATTATAAACATTTTAAAAATATGAGCCCGACGGGTATACCCGAAACCCGACACAAATGGGACGGGCCCGATACCCGATGAGTATTGGGCCGGGTATGGGATTAGATTTAAAAATTTTCGCGGGTATGGGTCAGGTATGGGATTAGGTGATACCCGACCCGATTACCCGAACTCACGTACCCGTTTACCTGAACTATATACCCGATCATATACCCGGTTTTTTTAATTTATATTTTTATTTTCCATTAACCGTTTTCTAGTAGTATTTTTATTTTTGTATGTTCATAATGTGAAAAATTAAATTTTCTTTTACTATATGTATTTGATAATAGTATTTATATTTTGTATGTTGTGAAGTATAAACATATAAGTGTATAACTACTATAAAGTTATTATTAATTTATAATAAAACTTATATTATATAATGTACTGTTTTATTTTTTTAATTTATAATTGTTGTTGTATAAATAAATTATATAATAATTGTAATAGTAAAAGAAATGTACTTGGATACCCAAAGTATATTTTTTAACAAATTTATCGGCATACCCGATATCCGCGGATATACCCAATACCTGACGGGTACTGGGTCGGGTATAGGACACAGTTTTACAAACGGGTTTGGGTATGGGATTACCAATACCCGACCCGAACCCGACCCGAACCCGACCCATTGCCATCCCTAACGACCATTAACGAGTGATGGGGTGTTTATCACGCGACGCGAGTCCTCTTATAGCTTTTTATACAACTTATTCAAGCATAGCTCTTCATGTTTTCTTTTTATTTCCTTTAGTGTCCCAACCTAGATATTTAAGCAACAATCACTACAAGAAATATCCAGCATACTGGTGACATCAATAGCGGTGACGCCGTGCAATAACGGCCGCATCAACTGTCGTCGCTATTGATGTCGCCAGTAATAGACCGATCCGTGTGCTGCAATCAGGATTCAATCTTGGCCCTTGATGAATACATGATCAAAAGGCCGGTATTCTTCCCAAACAAACACACACTTCATATTCAAAACTTTTTCATTCTCCTCAAACAAACACACCTTCATCTTCACCGGACCATCGCCGGACCATCACCGGAGCATCGCCGGACCATCGCCGGAGCACCTGCATCTTCATCGGACCATCGCCGGAGCACCTGTATCTTCAGGAGCATCACCTGCATCGCCACCGTCAACCACCACCGTAAATGACAATCTTCTTCGTCACCGGAGCACCTTCTCCGTCAAGCACCGGCTAGTTTTTTAGTTTTATGCAGAAAATGTGTAATGTAATTTTATGTAAAAGGATTTGTTTGTGTTTATGGATGTATAAGATTTGAATGATAATACGGCGAGGAATTTGTATTTATGCTTTGTTTGAGTTTATAATATATGAGATTTGAATGAAAAAATTATGTAACATGTGTTGTTGTTTGAGTTTATGAAGATTAGCAGGTCTCAGGCGAGCTTTCCGGCAATTCTCCAGTAGAAACATTAGCAGCGACGCCTTGTATTAGTGACGACATGATGATCATTAGCAGCCCATCAATACCGACGACCCTTTAGCGGCTACACGTCGTCGGTAAAAGCAAATAGTGGCGACAAAACAGGGCAATAGCGGCGACAACTGGCACCGCTAAAGGTGCCAGTTTCTTGCAGTGAATTGTTAACATATAAGTTTTTAAGCGAGTACCTTTTTTATATAATCAAAATATCAATGTAATATAGGATTAGGGGTTGTTTGTTTAGCTCTTAATGTAGCTCTTGATGGTTCAAACCTCTTACTGATTCAGCACTTAATGGTTCAGACTGTTTGTTTCGGGAGCAGATGTCTGAATGATTCAGACATTTGCCTCTTAATGGTTAAGCATTATACAAAGTCTAAATGGTTAAGACCTTTACTCTGAATTGGTCAGACATTTGCATGTGAACTGTTAAGCATTATACTAGCTCTTAATGGTTCAGACCTCTTACTGGTTCAGCACTTAATGATTCAGACCTTTTATTGGTTTAGCATTTAACCATTCAGAAGTTGTCAAACAGCCCCTTAGTTTTGTCTTAGGATTGGATATTAAAATTTCTTATAAGATTATTGTGTTTTGATATAGCAAATAGTATATTTTCTAATTAAATTAGTTGATAAAATCAAAAGTATATCATATTGTTGCTAATAATCATGAAATTTACATATTAATTTTACGTTTATTTTTTTCGGTGTAACGGCCTTTCGGATATTTTAAATTTTCTTTTTTTTTCCAGTTTATATTTTTCGAGTTAATGCCGTAATGCACGTGCGTGTTTGAATGCTTTTACGTCTATTTTTTGTCTGATTTGAGGGTTTTGCTGCAACGCGTGGGTCCTAATACTTGTTTTATATAATTAAGAGTTTAAGTAATACGACTTTTAAAATATATTGTTGACTTTTAATATGGATGAGCTTGGCACGATATCGATATCGAAAATACCAATCCCACCGGTGTAAATGTTGTCATCCCCCCATTAGTTTCAAAGCAAAGTCGGACGACAATGTAATGATGTCGTTTTATTATTTGAAGTTCGCAAGAGCCCGGGACTAGGGTAAGAAAAAAATATTTTAAGACGTAGATAAAAATAGAGAAGTCGCAATAACATACTCAAAATTTTACAAGACATTGTATCTTAAAAGTTATAAAAAACAAAATATGCTCGAAATAAATTATATTAATTAAATATTACAAGAAGTTTTAAAGTTTAAAAATAATAATAAAAGTACTGCTAATTGCCTCGGTTTTTACCCTTAATTAATAATAGAACGTCAAAGTCCCAATTATATAAAATTAAAGTCGCATGAATAGAACAATAAATGTCATTAACTATTTAATGACATTTACTCGTCCCATAAAAAAATATTAAATTTTTAGTCTACTTTTGTTATGTGGTTTGTATTTATACACGGTGGCCAAGGTTATGTCATTGGATCATCACACGCACCTTCACACGTGAATGGTATGGCTAGCTTTAGCATGTATTGGTACGCTAACTTTCATGGAACGTATTTACACACATCGACTCCCCAACGACGATGAGTAGAACTTTAACCTTTTTAATTATATTTTACATTTGTATTTTGTAAACTGCTTGATTGTACTTTATTTATTTTATTTTTCGTGTCGTAGCTTGTTGTTTTATTTTAAAGGTTGTAGTTTGTTTAATTATCGTCAATGTTTAAATTTGTTTTTAATTACAAATTCTTAAAAGCAAATGTAAATCTATAAAATATTATTGGTAAATAAAAAAAAATATGTGCCATAAGGTTCCATACGATACATGTGAAAGGCATTTTCACTCCTAAGTGACCGTTGTGAAAATTGATGTGATGCTGATGTGACAGTTTTCACATGTAAAAAGAATTTTGGCACGCCTGAAAGCTTTATCGGGAATAATAATTCGTTTCCCTTATTTTTAACTAACGACCTCTAAAAAACAAACAAGAACCACTAGCAAGGGGCTAGAAGTTTGTTATCACGGATACAATACATTACATGTGCAAAAAAATCAATTAAAATTTACACCAATCTTCTCACTCCAAAGTTTGTATCATGGTTCTGTCTTTTTACTCGTAAGAAGCTTATCACCTTTATGTCTAACATAGTTTGGTAACGAGATTGCTTTGTTAGAGTACCCACAACGCACCATTCGGTGGTTGTGGTTTGCATTTCGGACGACCAAAAAACAAACCACCACATTGTATGGTGATGACTAGGAGGTCCGGATGAATGTTGGTCCGCTCCAGCGGACTCGTCCGGATGGTGAAGAGTAGGTCCACACACTCACAAACCTTTTTTTTTGTTTTTCACTACAAAAAAAATGCCAATTAGTGGCAGACGGTTTTAATGACATTTAAATTTTGTGCCACTAATTTAGGTTTTTAATGGCAGTACGTATACCATTTTTGTCTCCACATACTTTTAGTGGCATTTAGCAATTACTGCTACTAATTTAGATTTTTATTAGCACTTTATGTATGCCATTAAATATTTAAACGTTTTTTTTATTGTTCTATGAAAATTTCCCTCCTTCAAATTCTTTAATAAAATTTCCCTCAAATCATTTCCCTCCCATAAATCTCGTTCTCAAAACCTGACCTTAATCTTCACAGGTGTTTCATCGACCACCATTCTTCATCTTCAAATCCTAGCCAGACAGGTAACTCATCATTATCACTGGTAATGGTTCTAATTGCTGATGGTTGGAGGAGCCATCTTCGGTTCAGCTTTCTTGGACATCGGTTTATTGGTTCATCCTTTTCAATTTGCTCCCAAGTCCTAAGTCCACTCTTATTTGAGTTCATTCTCTTTGTTTTCAGATTTTGTTTGGTTGCTAACTTACTATTTTCAAGGATCTTTTTGTTTGATATATAGCATATTGATGCTCTTATAAAAATATCTTAGCCTGTGATTAATTTTAGTTGTTAAACTCAAAGTGATTTAGGGTTCATAAAACTGAGGAATAATGTTGGTTTATGTGGTTTGTTTGTAGATCTTGAAATAAAAAATGTAAAACACCTTGGTTTTCGGTTGGTATAGGGCAAGCAACCCAAGTAGAATAATGCGAATTCTTGAAGAACGTGGGCTACCTTCCTGATATGGTTACCTATAAGACCGCCCGTAGTGGGGCGTTTTTTTTTTTAATTTTTCAAAAATAACGCGCTATAACGCCCCGTAGCCGTTACACCCGGCATTACCGGACGTTATTTTCGAAAAAAAATCACCGCGGCGTTTTAATTAAAACGCTTAAAATGTATAGGGGGGCGAGATTTTGTACCGTTGACAAACGGTCATATTTATTATTTTTTTTATTTAAAATATTACCCACTATATATATATATCAATCCATATTCTCACATTTTTTATAAAAAACCCCACTTTCTCTCCCACTTTCTTCTACTTTTTATAAAAAAAAACCCACTTCCTCATATTATTTATACAATCATGCATCCATACCGACCCCCTTTTGGTGTCCCCGCAAGACCCACGAACCCGAACACAGCCCAACCGCAAAACCCGTATAACCTTCAAGACATGGACCCGAGCTTTTTAACGTACGCGGATTACTTGAGTGGCGCCACTCCGTTTGTGCCTCCCCCTTTCGGCTATGGTCAAGCCGGCGGGTCTCAACCGTCACAACCCGAATCCGAACCCGATGTCGATGTCGTGCCAGAGACGCAACCCGAACCGGTGCAAGATAAATCGAAACGTGGCAAAAGGTCGCATAAGAAGAAGGAAAAAGACGAATCTCGGCGTACAAAAAATATCATTAAATGGACGAAGGAAGAGGAATTCACGTTGACTCGGGCGTGGCTCGACATTTCGGAGGACGAAGAAACCGGTAACTATTATATATATATATTATTTTACTTATTTTATTATTTTAATTTTTAACATACAACTTATAATTTTTTTTTAATTTGTAGCAAACTTTCAAACGGACCCCGTTTTTTGGGATAGAGTTCGTGCACTCTTTTTTAGCACGTGGGGTCAAGGCGAACATCGGGACAAAGATTCCATTTCTAGCAAATGGACCGACATCAACAACAAGTCTCACGCGTTCCAAGAAGTTTACCAACGTAACTACGATACTCGTCCGAGCGGTGAAAGTGACGTGGGGGTTTTAACGAGGACTTTGGAGGAGTTCGAGAGGACGAAATGCCCTTTCACGTACTATAAGTGTTAGGAGCTACTACGAAAAAGTCCAAAGTGGGCGCTAGTTAATCCAATGACGTCTAGTAGTAGACATCGAGCTAAAAGGTCAAAAACATCATCCTTCGTTGACCCGTCAACTCCGACATCGGATGCCCGCAATGTTGATTTAAATGAGGCGGTGGACATTGACGAGGGAATTCAAGAAGAGTTGGTCCGACCCACCGGTAGAAGAAAGGGAACCGGGAAAAAAACGGTCGAGTCGTCTTCCGATCTCGAGTTAAAGGAAGATTTCGAGAAGATGAACCGTCGTCTCCAAGACATTCGCGACCTCAGCCACCAACGTTATGAGATTATGAAGGAACGAGTGGCCAAAACCAAAAAGTTTAACGAGATGCAAGAGGCGAGGCAAATGGAAAAGGACATTGAGTTTTTGTCCAAACCTATTGACCACCTACAAGGCGATGCGTTGATCCTTGCGCAAATGCGTCGCTAAAAAATTAGAGAAAAATATGGACTCTAGATCATGTTCTTTTTTTTAACTTTATTTTATTTTTTCGGTTTTTTTTTCTGTTTTTTTATTTTCTGTTTTTTTTTTCAGTTTTTTTTTAATTTCAAGTAGTGTAATTTTTTTTAAATTAATGAAGTTTTTTATGTTTTAAATTAGAAAAAGTAATTGTGAAATGATTGAATGGGGGTTATTGGCATAATGCCTCACTACGCCACTTTTTGCTATAATGCCCAAGTGTGACTAGGATACCACGTGTCGAATAATGCCCCATGGTGAGGACATTATAACAACTTACCACTACACATGGTCTAACCATATAGGATTGCATTAATTCAACCACTTCTACTTTTTAAAGACTCACAACTGTCAAGTTGCAACTCTCTTGTCCTTAGCTTTATAGTTTAGTGGCATCTTGGGGTGGGATAAACCTTTGACACCAATAGGTTCTGGGTTCGATTCTCACAAGGGGGTTTTCTCATATTTATTGGGTTTCCTCCTGAATTAGTGTATAGACATTATGCCTTGTGAAAATGGATATGATCGGGTGGTTTCGCTGGTGGCACGATGATACTCCAGTGGTCCGTCAGTGATCCAAATTTGTCGTTAAAAAAAAAGTTGCAACTTTATTTCCCCTGTATGATTGCTAAAATCTACATCTATATTTTTCCCAATAAGTATATCACTTTAATAGTAGAAGTAGGTTGTTTTCTTTTTTACATTATAAAAATGTTCAGGTTTACGTTGGTATTGCTAATTGAATCTCTAACTTGGTGTTATGCTTGTTTGTAGCTAGGTAGCTTTTGGAACTCTATTTGACTATCTTTTTTTTTATATATGATGATCCTAGTATCCCATATGCATGCCTAAATACTAATGGAACAATATGGGTTAGAGTGCCAAACAAAAAATGTATGTTACTTCTAAATCTTTAAGGTGATATTCTGGTTCATCCATTTGTGAATATGGGGAGCTGATAATCTTGTATCCATGTATTTTTTTTTTTGAACGGCCGACAAAATTTTATTATTAATTGTAGCAAGAAGCTACCCGCCAAAATATACACATTTCAAAGCTTCACCAAGAAAACATGACTTATACAAATTACATAGACTTAACCAATGATTTCGAGCCGGCTCCATTTCTCCCAAGTTAGTTCCACCATCCTCGATCGATGTTTGACCCATAAAAATGCCATCGCTTTGATTTCATCCAGAATTTTTGTGGTACACGGGCTTGCTTGCCTAAAGACCACCTCGTTCCGCATTTTCCATAAGCTCCAAAACGTTACAAGAACCACCGCATGTAAAGCCTTCTTTTTCTTCCTCCCATTCAATGCTCCGCTATGTAAGTCGAGTAAATCCCTAACTTCAAATGCAACAACAGGAGGTATTCTACACCAATCCGCGATATATTGCCATATCGCTTGAGCAAACTGGCACATAACAAAAACGTGTTCACACGATTCCTCAAAATATCCGCAGTGAACGCATAGATTATTTTGGACCATAATATTCCGACGTCTTAGCGCGCATTTTGTTGGAAGTCTTTCCATTTCCGCCCTCCAAGCAACGATAGCGACCTTCTTCGGGACCCAATTGTTCCACTCGAATTTTCTTGCGGGCATTTCTCGACCAGCCGAACTTAACAAATTTTTAATATTTGCAACACTTTTGTACTACATTTATACATGAAGTACTTTATATAATATAAACTAGGTTTTTACCCGTCCGCGCGTTGCGGCGGAAAACCCTATGTACAAAAAGCAATAAACAAAACATTACCCGATAGTGTTTGGTCTTAAACGAAACGTGCAAAAGATGTAACGTTTCTTTAGGATCAAGTCGTAGGAGATGCAAAATCAACATTGAGTAAATGAAAATCTATTAAAACTTATATTTTGAATCACTTTACTCTCCTTTTTGGTTATATATCTGAATTCATAATAAAAATAGACATATAAAAGCAAGAGCTAAAGATACAAACAATTGACCGGCCTAAAGCTTGGTTGTATTAGTCCCCGTGATTGAACTTTTGCACCTTCCTGCACAAACAATTTTAGAGCTGTGAATTCCATCTATTCAGTGAGTTGAACACGTACACACCTACGTCTAGGGCCGTGAACGGCAACACACCTGGTGAACCCAAAAAAGACAAAGCCCGATATATGCCAAATTGTTGAGATTCTAAGAATGACATCATCCAACCACTACACTTTCTAAATATGTAGTAATATTACGAAGGTTCAAAGATGGTTTCTGATTAGAGTAGATGATTTTGGTAAGGTTTGAAGCGGGTGCAGTCGATTGGGTTGGCTTAAAATGTTTTGAAGTGTTTTATAGATAATCAATGCACCAAATTTTCTTAAATAACTTAATTACTTCATAATAATCAAGTTTTACCATTATTAAAGACATACTATCAGCGCCTTTCAACATGTCGTACCCATAAGGCCCATAAAAAGGTTTCTTTACGCTATTTTTAAAACATCATCCGTTTGACCCGTTAGAGATGAAATATGATCCGAATGAATAATGAATGAGGCTGCATATAACATAATTGCCTTGGCAATTTCACAAATCGAGTTGCATTCACTTCCTTCATAGATTAAAAGTAATAAAAAAAATCTAAACAAAACAGAAATACTCATAGCAAAAAAAAATGAAAATAAAATAAAATAAAATAAAAATTCAAAGTCAGATTGCCTACATTCTTGTTAGTAAATGACCCTTGCTAGTAGTAGAGATATTGGTGTACCTATGTTAATAGCTCCAACCATTGGAGTGAGCCTGCAACTACAGCTAAGAACAAAGAAGTAATACCATCATCAGTTTCAGTACATGTTCAATGAGGTATTAGCATTGGAGATATGCCCTTGCCTTGCAACATTGATAAGAGCGATCTCACCCATAAGAAAATATGTATTTCAATAATTGTAAAATTTTACTATATCGCATCAAAATTGACAAACAAAAAATCATCATCTTTATCGTGTAAAATTTTCACAATTTCATGGAACGATTGATATTGATTAATATGAAAATTAAAAACCAAATCGTTGTCTTGGAGGCTTAGAATTGCTAAATCCTTGTGGTTGCAGACAATACTATTTAATACCATTTGGTATGTGAAATCAGGAATCACATTCACATTGCCCTAACGAATGCCACGCCCAAGAAACCAATTTGGCATTTTTTTGCATCATCACGGCCAACCATGAGCATCTGACTTGTTGGGTTAAGGTTCATGAACAACCCAAATAGCAAACATGCAAGAGAAAAAGGGCTTACCGGAAAGTTGCCAGAACTTCATCGGAACCGTAGGCGTTCGATCGTCGTCACTTGCCAAGCTATGCAAACTTCCGATCTAACATCCCTCGTGTTTCTCCACTCGTGTACCGTCACGAAACCTGCTCGCCGCCACCAATGGCCACCGTAAAACCTAATCCACATCTTGAACTACCGCCACCAAATTTGTCGATGTTGAGTACTGGTGACGCTGGCGTGCGAGCTGTAACGCCGTTGGACCCATCACCGCCCCTTGGATGCACAAACCACCACCACCTGTGGCTTCCCTGCCTTCGGACTATGAAATGGAACCGGCTCACGCGTCAGAATGACGGTCGTTGGCGCCACGAAACCACCGTGACCGGCTTCTTGCTTTCCATTGTCTCTCTCTGCTGGAAGAAGTGTCACGTAGTGGGGAAACAAAGATAAAGAGAATTACTGGAAAATGGAGGTTTGTGAAACTTGGAAACCGGTACTGTATCTAAGACCCGACATCAATTGTTTATATTGTATAATTTGAAGTGGTGGGGTCTAGTGGCTTACTCTAAGCCTCTGAGGGAGAGGGTCATGGTTGTTCATACCTGCGGCTCTCTACTGTCACTTTTAAAATGTTCATATCGTTCTGAATCAGGTTATTTTGTGTGGCGATATGATCAGTGGCGAAGCTTGAAACTTTTCACCGGAAGGTCGGAAGTCATCGAAACTAAAAAATAAGTAATTTTTTTATAAAACCGAGGGGTCGAAAACGTATATACCTAAAAAAATCTACACAAAATGTACATACATGACACTACTGAGGGAAAAGTTCGGGGGATCGGGCGCCCCTCCCGGCCCCTTGAAAGCCACGCCCTTGGATATGATGGCATACTATAATATGTTGTTTTTCTTGTTTACTGGGTACATTTTGGGTACCGGTCCGGTACCGGTTTTTACCCTCAAATACCGGTACTGTACCACCATCATCACCACAGTCCATCACCTACCACCACCGTCTACAACCACCGTCCACCACCACCACCCTCCGTACACCACTACTAGTTTATTTTAGAAGTTTACATACGTTAAAAAACAAACAACCTTGATCTTGTAGACTAAAGAGGTTTGGTCCACCTCTTCTTCTATAGATGTTTGCATATTTGGTTCGTAGACTGCACACATTTACCTTTTATAAAACAAAGAGCTCCTTAAGCTCTCATGCAACATAGTTACATAATAAAAACGTTATATGAAACCAAAGTCATTACAAGTCATAAAGACATATATACACACAGCCATATATAAGTCTTCTTGAAAAGAGAACAATGTTCTTTATTTATTTTAATTTATTATACATGCTTCTATATTTCCAACCCGGACATCTTTCTCCATTCTCATTCTCACGGCACCCTGAAAAAAAAAAAAAAAAAGCACCATTTACCATATATTAAATTAATACAATTTTGGTATGCAATATATATATATATATATAGAGGTAAAGGGTACTGTATAAATTCCTTTATCGTACATTACGTACGCTACAATCTCAGCCGTCAGATCATCTTCCCGAAATGAAAATTGCATGTTTTTTTTTTTTGTAATAATTTCGCATGTGATAATTTTGATGAAATACCAGGTGTTTTTTTGTAACAATTTCGCATGTAGTAATTCAATTTCGCATGTGATAATTTTGATGAAATAGAAGATTGTTTTTTGTAACAATTTCGCATGTGGTAATTCAATTTCGCATGTGATAATTTGATGAAATAACAGGTTGTTTTTTTGTAACAATTTCGCATGTGGTAATTCAATTTCGCATGTGATAATTTTGAGGAAATAGCAAGTTGTTTTTTTGTAACAATTTCGCATGTGGTATTTGAGGAAATCGCATGTGTATAATTTGTGTGTGTGTTACTGTTCATCTTCTTCGATTGTTGGTCGATCATTGTCAGTCTTCTTCCGTTTGACCCTTACAACTCCCAAATTAGTAGTTCCTATTATCGATATCGCACCAAAAGTAACAAAGGGAGGTTGGGGAAGAAGAATTTCAGGTTTTTGAATTTGATTTAGGATTTGATTTTGAACTATCATTGGTCAATTACAGAGATTTATGACCTCACAATGACGTTTTTAACCTTCCCGGTATGATTTAGATATATTAAAATGATTAATTTAATCATTTAAATTAGTTTTGCCAGCGTTTCATCGATTGAAGATCGTACGGCTGAGGGCATCGCGTACATAATGTAGGATAAGAGGTATTGTACGTTAACCGGCCCCTCTCTCTCTCTCTCTCTATATATATATATATATATATATATATATATAGGGGAAAGTTCATTGGGGAACACTAAAAAAGTGGGGAACAACGGGGAACCGGCTCAAACGAACTCCAATTGGACTCATTCCAGCGGCGTTGGAACCGGCTCGTCGAACCCTAACTAAGATCTCTTAACCCTAAACCCTAAATCCTAAACTCTAAACCCTAAAGCTAAAAATAAGGCTAAAACCTAAGCTAAACCGTAAAATCTAAACTATAAACCCTAAAAGCTAAACCCTAAAGGCTAAACCTAAAGCTAAACCCTATAGCTAAACCTAAAGCTAAACCCTAAACCATAAAGCTAAACTCTAAACCCTAAACCTAAACCCTGAAGCTAAACCCTAAGAGCATTCTCATCCAAACTACCAAAATCTGTGTGGGGGGTTTTAAAATATAAGAAGTATAAAAAGTGGTTGTGAGTGGAGGAGAGAGAAAATGTTACTGTTCATCTTTATATTTGGGGGGACACTGTTCACCCCTATACTTTTTTAATATATATTGAAAGTGGTTGTGAGTGGAGGAGAGAGAAAATGTAATATATATTGAAAAGGAGAGATAAAAAGTATTTATTTTTAGTGGAAATATATTGATATAGGAGTTGTTTTTTTAGTGGAATATGTATTTTTTTAATGGATTGGATGTGAATGCTCTAAGGCTAAACCCTAAAAGCCAAACCCTAATATATTTAGGGTTTAGGGGTTATGATTTAGGGTTTAGGGTTAAGAGATCCTAGTTAGGGTTCGACGAGACGGTTACAACGCCGCTGAAATGAGTCCAATCGGAGTTCGTTTGAGTCGGTTCCCCACTGTTCCCCACTTTTTTAGTGTTCCCCAATGAAACTCACACCATATATATATATATATGTATATATATATATAAACAAGTAGACATTAATGAATGTGTTAACCACTTTATACGAGAGTGTAGAATAATAGTTTTACAAGCTGCATATGTAAACTTGGGCAGGAGCAATGTTTTCAGAACCGGACATTGAACAGGACGTCTTACTGGTTCAATGGTCGGACCGGATATAAGAATCGGATAATATAAAAAATGACTTAATAATTTACACATACATACAACTTAATTTAAACCTAGAATCTAACTTGTTTCAGAAGAAAAAAAAACGTAAAATTTAAACATGTTATGCTTTATTCATTAAATATAAATAAATATGTGTGAAAAATTATAATAAATGAATGGTGTTGGAAAATGAATTTGTCAGAGATATTACATATCTCTAGAATAGACTAGAGACTATTGATTGATGTGTATCTTTGAAAAAAAAAATTTCTTTAAACCAAAGGATCTTTCATTGTTTCTTGTTTTTCTCGGATCAAATTTATATATTAGACAAAAGATAGGTTATTTCTTCTCTCTCAGTGCATTCACATAGTCTTCGTCTTCTTCATCTAACATTCCCTCTCACACATAAACTCATACAACTCACAACAATGCAGCAAAAGATTAGTGAAGATGTCAATGAAATTGATCAATTGAAGATGGAATGGAAGTATGGACTGAAGAGTGAAGATGTTGATGAAAAAAAAAAAAAAACTTAACCGGCCCGACCATAAGCGACGACCCGCTCGGCCCGACCGCCCGTCTCCCGGCCAGACCGCCGGCCTAATGTTGAAACGGGTTTGTGGCCTGAACCGGCCCGGTAAAGGCTCCGGATCCCGGCCGGACCGGTCTGGTTTTGAGAACATTGGGCAGGAGTGAACCTATGTATCTTGGTGGATGGGTGGGCGGCTGCACCCTTGAAAAAAAATAGTGTATTTTTTAGCTAAAAAACCCGACAGCACCCGTTGAAAATCTGGTTGAACCCTTTATCTACACCACAAACAAATAATTCCTAGGTCCGCTGAAAATGAACTTGGGTGGGGTGTGGTGAGTTAGTTTGTGTGTACAGAAATTAATTAAGTGTAAGTTTCACAAATAGGTTGTAATTAGAAGTAGGTGCATGCATTGCATGCCATTATCCCAAATATAAAAGGGAAAATTACCAAAGTGGCCGTTTGACCAAGCCATTTTCCAAAATAGTCATTTGACCGGGCATAATGCACCCTCCCATCAAAGTGAACTCCCATATTTATGCACCTTCAATCCAACCACCAGCTAGCCGACACGTGTCCCTGAAGCCTGAACCGGCTTTATGCCGCGTCGCCTGGCAGCCGAGCCGCTTCCCCCCCAAGCCAAGCCGCTTCACCGCCTGCCCACAAGTACAAGCCATGCCGCCTAATTTACAAGCCAAGCCGCGTAAAGTACAAGCCGAGCCGCGACAGTTGCATTTTTTAAAAAATATCAAAATATATAAAAAAACATCAAAAAAATATCAAAAAACATCAAAAAATATAAAAAAAAATCCAAAAATATCAAAATACTCTTTCTCTCCATATATTTAATAACTCGGTTGAATATTGTGAATAATAGAATTCATTTTTTATCTCTTTTCTCTTTATTTTTTATCAATTATTAATTTAATAATTTAATATTTTATTAAATTAAATAAACTAATATTTTAATAAATTATTTTTTGGTTAACAAGGTTAGTAGAAAACTAACCTAGTTAGTAGATCCTTTAATACATTCAAAATAACCTAGTTAGTCCAAGTAGGTTAGTTTTTATAAAAGAAACCACTAACTGAGTTAGAAAACTCAGTTACTTCAGTTAAGAGTCAAAAAAAAGAAACAAAAAGGGGGTCCTTCTGTTCGGACCGGCCCTATGCGTGACTCGAACCTGCGCCGCTATGTTACAATCAAAGTGTCTTAGCCAGTTTTTCCTCCAGGCAGGAGCTGATAGGATACCCAAGTTAATTCCTTTTATATGTTAATTGAAACTTTTAGAATAGCTAGTTATCGGAAATTTATATCGGAAATTTGTATATATTTTTATCGATAAGAGTTGAATTAGAAATAATAAACATTATACTTAAATCAATATTATACAAAACGGGCTTATAAATTCTAAAAATATTACAATATTAAATCCTAAAAATATTACAATATTACACAACCTACTTATTAAATCCTAACAATATTACACAATCTACTTCTTAAATCCTAAAAATATAAAACTACATAGCATTAAAAAAAAAACTACAAAGTAAGATAAATATTAAAGTGGTCAACCAACTTAAAATCCGTATTCTCTTCGTGCCTAAACTCGACCCTCGCGATATATACCCGATCATCGTGGCTCAACCCAGCCGCCGGGACACGGTTGTAGTAACGTTTAAACCGATCCAACTTCGGTTTAAGATCACGCCATTTGTGTTGACACGCGTTTAAGTTGTGTCGCGCGTTGCCGACGTGCTGTTGATAGTGTTGAAACGCTTGCCCCAGTACGCGGTTTGTCCGCGTTGTAAATTTCGTTTAGCGTCAACGATAGCTGTTACTAATGCTAGTTCTTCTTCTTCTGTCCAATTAACCATCTTGTGTTTTTTACTATGTTGGCAGTCCAAGTTCTAGACCCATCAATTTTCTTTGCAATTTTTTTTTGAGCCCACTGGGTAAGCTCATGTCTTTCCTTAATTCCCTCCAGCCGACGATCATAGAACCATTTTTGAACAGATTGACGGAAAAATTCAATAAGTTGGGTTACTGGCAATTTACGATAGTCTTTAGACAAAGCGTTAATTGACTCTGCACTGTTAGATGTCATATAATGATATCGATTGCCGGGACAATGCGCTCTTGCCCACCGTCCAAACCCGATACTTATTAAAGTGTTCCGTATTCTAGGAACTGCAAGACATAGAGTGTGGAAAGACTCATTAAAATCAGACAACCGGTAAGATTTACAGGTCTTCCACCAGAGGCTCTCGTATTCCTTTTTTTTATTCGACGGTAAACTTAAGTTCACCATTAAATGTCGACAGCAGAGACCATGATAAGCGTGTGGAAACACGTTGCTTACAGCTAAATGTATTGAATTGGCCCTATCCGATATGATCGCCATATCTGGAATTTCACCAACACAACCTTTAAGCTTTGAGAGGAACCATGTCCAAGAAGCACCATCCTCTGATTTGCCTATTCCATAGGCAATTGGTAAAATCTGGTTATTTCCGTCCATGCCAACTGCTAAAAACAATGTTCCTTTAAATTCACCCTTCAAATGGGCAGCGTCTATAATAATAACAGGTCTTAAATTACGCATAAAACTACGAACCTGAAAAAAAAATCAGTGAATGACCATCATATTTTAAGATAAAAAAAATATTATTAAGGTCCATGCCGACTTACCGCTGCACCAATAGCCACAAATACCATTTCAAATCGACTCTCGTCGTCAACCCAAATGTGAGTCACGGTTCCCGGATTCGCCCGCTCCAAATTGTAACAATAGATTGGGAGTTCGGCAAAAGAATCTCTGCTTGTACCTTGCAAGAGTTCTAAAGCATGACATTTTCCACGCCATGCTTGCATGTAACTAATATCAATTCCTAAATTTTGTTTAAAATCGGACTTTATCTCGTTTCCGCGATAAATTCGACCACCGTCTTTTAATTGAGGCACTAAATAATGACCCACAACTTGGGGGTTTGCCTGACGAAAATGTGGGTGTGTGAGCGTCTTTGAACAAGTGTGTTTATCGTTAAAATATTTAACGTAAAATGCGCTATCACCAGCAAAGCTGTATGCCCCAAAACGCCACTCACAACCATCAACACAACATGACACTTCGTACCGTGATTTAGACGATCTATCAACTTTAAACTCAAATCGTTCTATCAAACATTTTTTACCCAATTCAAGTTTCATTTCCTCTTTGCTATTAAAAATGTGGCCTGGCTCAAACACAATAGAAGATATGCCTTGGGTATTACTCGGTAAATATAATTGGGTACAGTTTTCATTAATTTTTTTATCACTATCATCAAAAGATAAATTCAAATCAGGAACTTTGAAATTGTTTAAAAATGCGCAATCAGAAGACTCAACACCGGGTTCTTGAATGACATATAACTGAAATAATTCAAATGGTTTACTATTAGCCAAATTAAAGAAAAAAACAACATCATTATCATTCATTATATCTATCGGATCTGTAAACGAAGACATCCGGTAGGATATCCGAGTAATATTTTGAATATCACACATCTTTCGAATATAACTTAAAAAAGTGATGTAGGAAAAAGTAGTTTCAACTTCTAAACCACGTCTAGTAATACAATCGTGACCGGCAACATACTCGATGTTCCCGTTAACAACCTCCCACTTACCCCCGGTGTATATCACACACTTAACACCCATGAGTTATACTAAACGTGACCAAACAATGTATTACTACAAAGATAACGAGAAGACAAAACACAGATGTGTGTAAAAGACAAAAAACAGATGTATATTTATACATACGAAATTATAAATAAAAAAACATGTCTAGCGGCTTGGAATTGGAATGAAACGGCTTGACCAAGGTGAAACGGCTTGGCGGGAAGTTGAAGCGGCTCGTTTGCAGGGTGTAGCGGCTTGGAAGTTTGATGAAGCGGCTTGGAACAGGTTATAGCGGCTTGGAGGTGTAGCGGCTTGGAAGTCTGATGAAGCGGCTTGGAATGGGGTAAAGCGGCTCGGCTTTAACATGAAGCGGCTCGGCGAGGCAGTACTCAAAGCGGCATAAATCAGGTGTTCTGCGAAGCGGCTTGGCTTGGGGGGGAAGCGGCTCGGCTGCCAGGCGACGCGGCATAAAGCCGGTTCAGGCTTCAGGGACACGTGTCGGCTAGCTGGTGGTTGGATTGAAGGTGCATAAATATGGGAGTTCACTTTGATGGGAGGGTGCATTATGCCAGGTCAAATGGCTATTTTGGAAAATGGCTTGGTCAAACGGCCACTTTGGTAATTTTCCCAATATAAAAATTATAGAAACTGGTTGATTAAAAGTATATAGGTGAACATACTGGGAGCAATCTGTGTTTGCGCTAATGTTGAAAGCAAGGTTGACACCACACATGCCGGGGAGGCCACCGATAGCGTTGTAATTGATGCCGGAAATGGCACCTGCCAGAGACTGTAAACAGTTACAAGTAGCCTGACGAGAAACTGTTGTTGTTGCTGAGGCATTGAGTGCTTGTATCCCGGTGCAGCATGTAGGTGGCACAGCGCCACCATTGGTTAGGTAGCCAAGGCATGGCCTAAGGCTAGCGGTCACCTCAGCACAGGTAACTACAGCCTCTGCATAGGGTGCAGCCACCACCATGCAAGTCACCACTACACATAAACAACCCATCATTACTATCCTTGCCATTTTTTAATGTTTATGTTTTTTTTTTTTTTTTTTTTTTGACTGTAAGTAAGGTTGTTGGTGCTTTTTTTTTTGAAAGGTGAACTTCAAAAACAAAGAACCGACCCAAACCGGGCCGGCACAAAAACGCAAAAAATTACATATTTACATCTATACACCAATTCTCCCAAGAACAAAACCTCTGTTTCGATCTAGACGAATACCACAAAAAACCTAACACCTTAATATCATTAATAATCTTATCAATTCTAGTAGGGATAGACTCGAAAACAAGAGCATTCCTGGCCTTCCATATGCACCAACACCCAATCAAAATCAAACCTTGAACGATGTCTTTCTTGCTAAACGGGACACAGCAATCGTTGTGAAACTCAAGAAGATCCCGGAATGAAAAAATAAAGAAGCTGGGAAGGTTACACCACTTCAGAACCTGCTGCCAAACAGATGAGGCAATCGCACAGCTAGTGAAAAGGTGCTCAGCCGATTCAACTCCGAAGTCGCAAAAGGGACACAGCTCATTATCGATGCTAATATTCCTGGACCTAAGGGCGGATCTCGTCGGAATCCTTTCCTGTTCACAGCGCCAAGCAAAGATATTAACCTTTATGGGAACCCACTTACACCAATCCATAACATAGAAGTTACTCGGAGAAAGCCCAGACTCGATGAAACGCCGCACACTCCTGACAGAAAAATCGCCAGAATTACCTCCAATCCAGGACCACCTATCGTCGGCCGATGTGATGCCGACATTCGATAAAAGAGCACAGAGCTGGGAAAACTCGGAAGGAAACAAAACTGACACTTCAGTTTTCCAATTCCACAGCAGGATCCGGTCAGAACCGGAGCCCCGAACACGATCGAGAACCGAACATTTTTTATTGACTTCAAGCTTAAAGAGGTCCGGGAACTTACACTTGAGCGGCTCATTTATAATCCAGGGGTCAAGCCAGAACGCAATGGTATCCCCTTTTCCAACCACACCTTTGAAACAGTTTCTAATGGGAGAGTCGCCAACCACCGTCTTTGTGATAACCTTAATAATATTGCTCCAGGCTCCACTTAGAGATTTTTTGAAATGAAAGCATTCCCACCCAACACGACTTGAGTGTAAAGACTCAATAATCCTCCGCCACAAGCTGGATTTTTCGGTCTTAAAACGCCAACCCCATTTGGTTAAAAGGGCCACGTTAATATCAAGTAAATTACTGAGGCCTAAACCACCCTTGGACTTTGGCAACGAAACCCGCTCCCATGCTACCCAGTGCATTTTAGACACGTCGGAAGAGCCACCCCACAAAAACCTTCTAATAATCTTTTCAAGATCACCAATAACTTTTTTCGGAGCTTTATAAATAGAAAAATAATACAACGGTAAACTCTCGAGAACCGATTTGATTAAAGTAATACGACCACCGATAGAGAGAAGCCGGGATTTCCAAACCGCGAGTCTATTTTGGAACACATCATAAACGGGCAGCCAATTATTTATGCGATTCATGTTAGCTCCCACTAAAACTCCAAGATAAATAAACGGAGGGGAATCCGGTTTACAACCGACCTCAGAGGCAACATTTTTAACTTCATTCCAACTCACACCGATGCCATAAAGATTAGACTTGTTAATGTTGATTTTGAGCCCTGAGCTAATATGAAAACAACGAAGAATTCTGAGAAAGTTTCCGATCTCAACTAAAGACCACTCACCGAAAAGGATGGCATCATCCGCAAAAAGGAGGTGGGTAACGACCGGCCCGTCACACGGAGTAGAGATACCTTTCAAAAAACCCGCTTCCTTTGCTTTGGAGATCATACAAGAGAGGGCCTCCATTACCGTTAGAAAAAGGAAAGGAGAAAGGGGGTCTCCCTGTCTCAAGCCCTTCCCATAATCGAACTGGAAGGTAGGGGAACCATTCACAAGGACGGAGGACCTAGCCGAATGTAAGATACCTTGAATCCAAAGGCGCCATTTATTAGGAAAACCCATCTGAAGAAGAATGCAGTCCACAAACTTCCAGTTTACATTGTCAAAGGCTTTTTCGAAATCAATCTTGAAAAACGCTGCCTTTTTCTTTTTTTTCTTGATCCAATTCAAAACTTCATTAACAACTAAAGGGCCATCTAGAATAAATTTCCCTTTTTGAAAAGCCGACTGCGAATCTGAAATAACGCTACTAATCACCTTTTGCATTCTGATAGAAATCACCTTCGAGACGACTTTGCTGATAACACCAACCAAATTAATGGGCCTAAAGTTTGAAAGATGAACCGGGTCCTTAACCTTTGGAATCAGCGTGATAAAAGACGAGGAACTATCCCGGCTCAGATACCCAACATTGTGGAAATGATTAAAGATGTTCATGAAATCGTCCTCAAAAATAGGCCAGAAATGTTTAATAAACTTGAAGTTAAGCCCATCCGGACCGGGGGCACGGTCACTACCACAATCAAAGACAGCCTCTTTAATTTCTGATTTCGAAAAAGGCTGAGTAAGAAAAGCCTTATCCTCTTCGTTAATCTGCTTTAGGTTATCGAGGCAGGGGGTCGGTCGATTGTGAACATCTTCCAAGAATTTATCGCGAAAGAAGGAGAACACATGTTTTTTTACCTTAGAAGGTTTATTAACCCAAGCACCATTCAACTCAAAACCATGAATTCTATTAGAAGCTTTTCTATTATTAATAACCGAGTGAAAAAACTTGGAGTTTTCATCCCCATCGAAAGCCCATTTCACTCTAGACCGTTGTTTAAGGTCGTCGATCTTTCTCACTTCGATTTCTTTAATAGTTTTTTTTGCTTCACACCAGATCCACTCATCTTCTTCACACAGGTCACCCGATTCCATTTCCAGTTCCAACCGCTCGAGATCAGAAACCGCAGAAGAGAGCTGGTCAGATTCATTTTTAAGAAAATCATCTCTCCATTTTTTTAAAAACATACGAATCCGACAAAATTTCTTAGAAAGAGCAGAGTCAGGGGGACCCGGGCAGCTAAACCCATCGACCGCCGCATACACTGCCTCTTCGAAACCCCTTCTACCAAACCAGGAATTAAAAACGCGGAAAGGTCGGGCTCCATAATTAGAGTCCACTACTGAAAGTGAAATAGGGCAATGATCTGAATAAAGGCCCGAATGGGCTTGAACACGTGCGTCTGGCCACCTAGAGAAAAAATCATTACTCACGAGAAATCGATCAATTTTACTTAACTTCTTTCCGTTTTCGCGGACACGGGTGAATTGCCTCCCTTGCATAGGGTATTCCAGCAAACCATGTTCGTATATGAAATCGTTAAAAAATCTGGCACAAGACGGTTTGAACTTAGAGTTTTTTCTCTCAAGCTGAGATCTCACAGCGTTGAAATCGCCACACAAAACCCACAACCCGGAGTGGTCAGCTAAAACCTCCGATAAATCACCCCACAGTCTCCTTTTGTCAGCCGAACCCTGTGGAGCGTAAACGTTGATAAGGTTTATCGGGGCACCACTCCCTACAAGAGAGCCCGAAATATGAAGAAAGAACCTGGATTTTGAAACACTATCAACCTTCAAAATCTGGGGGTCCCACATCCAGACCAGACCCCCCGAGAGGCCAATAGACCCGACAAAGTCCGATTCAAAAGAATCTGAACCCCAAAATTTAGCTAAAGATGAACCCGGCTCCGTTTCCTGTTTGGTTTCTTGAAGAGCAATAGCCATAATATGGTGCTGAAGTCTTAAATCTCTGACCCAATTTTCTTTATGCCTCCCCCCAATGCCCCTAATATTCAAAGATAATATATTCATTTGGGAACACCATTATTACCTTCGTTCCTGATGATCTCCTTGACCAAATCACCGTGATGATCCAATTGCATACCGATAGCAGCTCCGATTAATACGGTGGCATCAACCTCTGCGTCACTCGAGCTATCGGCAGCAACCTCAGCATCGTTCAAGACACCCGGTTGAACTCCCTTATCCCTATTGAAATGATCAGCCGCCCCAGAATCCGCACCAGAATCCGCACCGGAAACGGGGGAATGAAAACTAACATTTAGGTCTAGCCTGCTCGAAATGACCGGATTATGGCATACGGACTCAGCATTTTTCTGAATGGAACATTCCACATCATGTGATTTGAAAATCCCCGTGTTAAGAAATCTGTTGAGATCAAAAGGGTCAGAATCATCTAGCTCTGCCCTTTGTCTTTTTTTGGGCCTATCAGCAGATTGAGAGCTACCATTCATCCTGCTTGGGCCACCTCTTCTGGGCCTAAGTTTACCTTTCTTATTTTTGGGCTTGGAAAAAGTTCCCGTTGAAGCAAAAGATAGCACTTGGTTGTGTTGCATGTTCTGAACATTAGAGAAAATGGAGGGATCCACATCGATCAATCTTACTATTTATAGGGTTGAAGTTCCCGTTGAAGATACTTTTCCCGTTGAAGCAAAAGATAGCACAAGGTTGTTGGTGCTAGAAACCATTGTACAAGCTTACTATTTATAGGGGGATTAAATACGATTTAACATTCATTAACTGAACCCTAAACTCTTGCTACTGTATAAGAAGGAAAAAAAAAGGTCCACGTTCAAGTTCAAATTCTGGAAGTTAGTAGGTCAGTTTGACACCTATACTTTATTGCCATCTCAGAATATTCCCCCCATCGATCAATCTCACCTTTCACATATTTTTCCTACAATGGTCCTGATGCAGTTTCGTGTGCACTCAAATGGCTCAAGAATAATTGACTAATCAAAGACTGATAAACGAACCAAAGGTTCAAGAACAACGTTCTTTTCTATTAAAATTCAATCAAAAAAACTAAAACTGAACTTAAATGTTCACCAACATCTCTATTTATACTAGACCCTAACAACCTTAGAGATAAACATAATTATAAAAGATAAAACATAAAACAAACTTTTAAAATTCAAATAAGAAGATAGCCCTGTATCAGGTCCCCCGTTAAAAAACCTTATCGGAGTTAAGCTTTTTCCAAATTACAAACAGATTTTTAAGGGTTTTTGATCAGAACGATGATACGAGCCCATTGATGTAAAACTTACTTCGAAATGGTGCTTCAAGTGACTTGATTTTGGTTAATTGGAAATTTAAACACCGAATCGAAGGGCCGTTTTCATCGTTTGGAGCACCGTTTCGATGCAAGTTTTACATCAATGGACTCGTATCGTCGTTCTAATCAAAAGCCCTAAAAAATCTGCTTGTAATTTGAAAAAAAAAAAAGCTTAATTACATTAAGTTTTTTAACGGGGGACCATTGCAAGAAAAATTGGTGAAAGGTGGGACTTGTGGGGGGAATATTCTGATGTGATATTATTAATGACCAATAAGGTCTAGATGAGATTATTACAGGCCAATTTCCCTACATAAGGGTGGAGGGTATCTCATGTCATGTCAACTCCCCCCCCCCCACCCCCCCCCCACTCTCCATTTTCTACTCAAACACTAAAATTATTTAAACACCCACTCAATTAAAAAAAAAAAAATGATTGGTTCTGTCTCCCCTCTCTCTCCTTCATCTCTTCTTCTTCACCTTCGGTTTGACCGATAATAATTCCAAGTCAGTTATTGGCCGATAATAATCCGAACTGATCAATTTCGAGGTAAGTTTTACATCAACAGACTCGTATCCTCGTTCTGATCAAAAGCCCTAAAACATCGGTTTGTAATTCGAAAAAAAACTTAACTCCGTTAAGCTATTTTAACGGTGGACTATTTTACAAAAAAAAAAAAAAAAAAAAAAAAAAAAAAAATTGACCAGTTCGGATTATTATCGGACAATAACTGACTTGGGATTATTATCGGCCAAATTAAGTTAGGTGAGATTATTTATTTCCAATTCGTTAAAACTAAAACATACAAGTTTTTAAGCGAGTACCTTTTTTATATAATCTAAACTAGGTTATAACCCCGTGTATTACACGGGTCGAATAAATGAATTTTATATACTAAATAATAAAACAATATATCTTTGAAAACCCTCTTTTATTGCACGGGTTGAATAAAAAATATATATCTTTAAAAAACCTCGTGTATTGTACGAATTGAATAATTCTAATTTTATATATCAAATAATAAAAAGTTATATAATAAAAAACTCATATAACACGGATCGAATAATAAAAAAGGTATATCTTTAAAAAACCACGTGTATTACACGAGTTTAATAAATCTAATTTTATATATCAACCCCAACGTCTTTTTTTCTAACCCTTTTGGCCCCTAACACTAACCCCATTCATTTGCTTTAAGGGGCCAAAAGGATTAGAAAAAAAGATGTTTGGATCCAAAAGGGTACTACTGTGAAATTATAAAAGCTGTTTTGATTAAACTAGGATGCACTCATCAGTATTTCTTGCTGATAAAATCTTTTTAAAACGCGTTTCAGGTAACAAAATGTGAAAGTCAATAGAAGCCAGCTGGAGAGCACTGAAGGCTTGGAAAAGTGGCTATAAAAGTTACCTAAATAAAAATGAGTTTTTTTTAAATAATTAGGGTTTATCTCTACAAATGTATTGTCAAAAGGAACTTGGGTTTTATCCCAATGATTTATTATTATAAAAAGTCTAGTTTTTAACTCTGATAAAAATATTTCCTAATTACGGTCCTGATGTATTCCGTTGCCAAATTAATAAACACCGATACCACTGATCTGGATCTCGCGGCACCCGCTCCTGGGCTAGGGGTCGGGGGTTGCGACATGTTATACTTTGCCCGACATTGTGTTATCTTGTGTAATTTATTGTGTTTTTGTATATTCCTTATTTTTATGAGCAAGAATAACATGTTAAATGCTATATGAAGTGATTTGATAAAAGAAAAATCTCAAGAAAAGCTAATATTGTACTTAAGTTTGATGGAAAATCAATTTTGGGCCGTTATTACTTAAGTATGACGCATAGTGGAAGAAAAAAGAGAAATGAAGAAAATACTTGAATAAAACTGAGATAATAACGAATGTCTAGACTATTTAATCAAACACTCTTATGCAAACACTCTTATGCAACCTTAAATTGATAAATCAACCATTTTTTTTAATTGAAATTAAGTGCATAATAATCTAGCTTGAATTTGAAGTAAATAGATAAATTAAACTAAAATAATAATTATCCATAAGAAGTGGCTTAATATGATGACAAGTGTCCTCAATGGTTTCTTTTATTATATAGTATAGAGGGTTGAGATCCTGTACAAACAGTGCTAATTATAAGAACCGTAAGAACAGATCTGAACCATTGTTAATTTAAATCAAGGGTTGATTTTGATTATAAATAAAACTCTTATAATTAAAAATTACTACTAACAAATTAGGGGTAATTTTGTAAAATTGCTAGTCATTTGACCATTTTCTATTAAATACAAATTCCACCAATGTTTTTTAAACTAAAATAACTTTTATATACTTCATTATTTTTTTTTAAAATATATACCATAAAATCAAGTATTTTTTTTATCTTTAATATGAGTACCATATTGCTATACCTTTTTGTATTTATAAAAGTGTTTTTTAAAAAAAGTTAACAAAAGGTGTTTTATATTTGTGCTAATAAGGTGCTGATTATGTGTTAATTACAAAATAATACAAACAAACACCAAAAGTAGATATAATCAGCACATCTGGTGTGCTGATAATGGAAAACGATTGAAGATGTTGTGCTAATGTCGTTTATGTTGATAATGGAGAACGATTCGAGGACGATGTGCTGATAATGAAGAACGATTAATGATGTTGTGCTAATTATATAGTGTTGTGCTGATTATATTTTTTGTAATTATTTTTAATTAGTTATAAATAAATATGGTCAAAAAGTCTAAATTACCCCTAAACTAATTTTTTATTGATGGACACTTGTCAATTATGTATTGGTTCTTATGGTTCTTACAAACTTAAGTGTTTGTATTTGATCCCATTCCATAGTATAGATATAGATATAGATATCAATGTTAATATAGGATTAGTTTTGTCTTGATTGGGATTGGATATTAAAATTTCTTATAAGATTATTGTGTTTTGATATAGCAAATAGTATATTTTCTAATTAAATTAGTTGATAAAACCAAATAGGATTAGTTTTGTCTTGGGATTGGATATTAAAATTTCTTATAAGATTATTGTGTTTTGATATAGTAAATAGGATATTGTTGATAAAACCAAAAAGTATCATATTGTTGCTATTAATCATGAAATTTATATATTAATTTTACGTTTATTTTTTTCGGTATAACCAGATATTTGAAATTTTCTTTTTTTTTTCTAGTTTATATTTTTCGAGTTAATGCCGCAATGCGCGTGCGTGTTTCAGTACTTTTACGTCTATTTTTTGTCTGATTTAAGGGTTTTGCTGCAACGTGCGCGTCTTAATACCTGTTTTATATAAGTTTAAGAGTTTAAGTAATACGATTTTTAACATATATTGTTGACTTTTAATATAGATGAGCTTGGTACGATATCGGTATTGAAAATACCAATCTCAACGGTGTAAACGTTGTCATCTCCCCATTAGTTTCAAAGCAAAGTCGGACCACAATGTAATGACGACGGTCGACGGTTGGCCGTTTTATTATTTGAAGTTCGCAAGAGCCTGTGACTAGGGTAAGAAAAAAATATTTTAAGACGTAAATAAAAATAGACAAGTCACAACAACATACTGAAAATTTTAAAAAACACTGTATCATAAAAATTATAAAAAAAAATATGTTCAAAACTAATTATATTAATTAAATATTACAAGAAGTTTTAAAGTTTAAAAATAATAATAAAAGTACTACTAATTGTCTCGGTTTTTGTCACAACCCCCGATCCCTAGTTCCCGGGAACGGGCGGTCGTGAGCCAGTTTCGGTGGTATCACATTTATTTATCCAATTTGGCAGCGGAAATTTTCATCAGGACCGTAGTTAGGAAATATTTAATCAGAGTAAACCACCATGTTTTATAACATTAAACATATGGGTAAAACCCAAGTTTTTAATACACGCATTTCATAGGAATAAATCCTATTTATTTAATAAAAACATCCGTTTTATTTTTAGGTAACTTTATTGCCACTTTTCCAAGCCTCCAGTGCTGTCCAGCTGGCTTTTATTTGGCTTTCACATGTTGTTACCTGAAACGCGTTTTAAAAACATTTTGTCAGTGGGAAATACTGGTGAGTGAATCCCAGTTTAATCAGGTTTAAATAAATTCACAGTGAACAGTATTGAGGGCGATCCCGCAATTACATTTATTTCCAAGTTATATCAATTATCACTCGTTGGTACTGTCGACACCCGACTTGTGGAAATGTTACTCCTTAACCAGGTTGTAACCAATTTTGTATACAAAACTCAACATACCCACGATAATTGTATTCTTACAAATACTCAATAACTGTTGTTTGCATGGAAAAGTATGTAAGGTTTTGTAAAAACATTTAACAAAAAGAGGATAACTCACATTGCTGTTTTAGGTTATTCTTTAGGGTTTCCTGGTGAATATCTATAATTTACACAAATGCACGTGTGTTAGTATAATAACCCATTTTAACATTAGTAATACCCTCCCCGAGACGGCATTCCAACGACTACGTCGGGCAGAACCACGACAGCCGTTACGGAACCCTAGATCAATCGGGCAGCGTATCTAATACGTCTCCAGGGGTTATAATACTTACATCGTAGCAGAACCTCGCTATTTTAGGGGGTATAATGCCCGGGTATAATAACGCCACTACATAAATTGTGATTTAAGAAGTGAATTGTGAACGAATTGTCGTCTGAATCCGATGGCCTCTATTTATAGGGTCTGATCTTGACTTTCTCGTGGCCCGCGTAAGATAAGGCAAGGCCTTACGCGACCCGCGTCAACATCCCGTCAACGCATAGCTTGGCTGGGTCAGCGTGTAGGTCCGCCACGATGATGACACGTGTCATCACCGGGCTGCGCCACCATTTGAGACACTCGCGGCCCGCATCAACTAACAATAACCTTTACGCGGCCCGCCTAAACTAAAGAAATCAAAGGAATCCGGTTACACCTTTATACGGCCCGCGTAAAAGGTTGGGGTGAGTCTATGCGGCCCGCCTCAACTTGAATAAACTTATTTTATTTTTATTTTATCTATTTTGGGCTCGGTTTTCACATACGGGGTGCATATAAAGACATATTGATACATTTAAAGATATATTAGGGTGTCAGAAATATTATGAGGGTGTCGGTTTTACCGAGGGTTGTTATAGTTTTTACTCTTAATAATAGAACATCAAAGTCCAATTATATAAAATTAAAGTCTCATGAATAGAACAATAAATGTCGTTAACTATTTAATGACATTTACTCGTCAATTTATTAAAATTTTAGTCTGACTTCTGTTATGTGGTTTGTATTTATACACGGTGACCAAGGTTAGACTAGGAGGTATGGGACGTGGGTTGGGTACAAACGCTCAAGTCATTATCCCGAGTGGGCTTGGGTTTCTGCGTGGCCCCTTTGGCGGAGGTTTCAGCCCGGGCGTTGGGCGGGGCTACGAACCCGACATGGCGGGCTCTCATTGGCCAAAAAAAGTAGCCGTTGGACATGAATTTTAATAAAAAAAAAACTTTTTTTCTATATAAATACCCTACCATATTTAACATATTTTTCACACAATATCGAACACATAAAACACAATCTTGCCATGAGTTCTTCAAGTTCAAGTGAATCGTCATCATCATCTGACGATGGTGCGGAAATATTTCTACAAACGATCGCGACGGTGGTGAAAGCTATCGTGGAAGACGATGAGGAAGAGACTTCAAAACCTAAACGGAGGAGGTACATCGCTCGTGAACGGCACACCGCTAACAATTTGTTGGTAAGCGATTATTTCTCAGCCGAACCTAAGTATGATGAAAAAATGTTTAGGCGTTGTTTTCGTATGAGTGGAAACTTATTTTTAAGGATATCTAGGGATCTTGAGGAGAAGTATGTTTTTTCCCAACAAAAACCGGATGTAACCGGGCAATTAGGATTTAGTACGTGGCAAAAAGTCACGGCCGCACTTAGACAGTTAGCGTACGGCAATAGTTCGGATATTATGGATGACTATTTAAAAATGTCTGCACGTGTAGCTAGAGAAAGTCTTCACAACTTTTCTTCGTGTATTTTAGAACTTCATAAGAAAAGATATTTGAGAAAGCCGTCGTTCGGTGACATGCAACAAATATTGGAACATCATGCCGATTATCATTGGGCTACCCGAAATGCTAGGTAGTTTAGATTGTATGAAATGTCCTTGGGAATTTTGTCCAACCGCATGGCAAGGTGCTCAGTGGCGGATCTAGGATTCACGCCAAGCCGTAACGTCTTATAAATAAGCCGTAACGAAATTGAAAAAACATCAAATTTTTCCAAAATTTACACTAAAAACGTCAAATTTTTCCGAGCCAAGCCGTAGCGGAGGTTACCCCCCGGTAACCTCTAGGTCCGCCCCTGAAGGCGCTCACACGAGTGGATATCACGGGATGCCAGCCATCATGCTTGAAGCGGTTGCGTCCCAAGATCTTTGGATATGGCATACGTTTTTCGGTATGCCAGGTTCACATAACGATATTACCAGCCTAAGCTATGGGATGACAGAGGATATCGGCCAATTCATTCCTATAATTGAAATTACATTCGTAGGAATATAAGCCGAAACGTCACCCAAAGGAAGTTTCTTTGTAAACGGGGTTGAGTACGTGTATGGGTACTACCTAGTTGATGGGATTTACCCGGAGTGGGGGGTTTTCGTAAAATCGTTCACAAGACACGGTACCATAGATCCAAAGAGATTAAAGTTTAACAGGGTCCAAATGGCTGCATGTAAAGACATCGAGCGAGCGTTCGGTGTTTATAAGAAAAGGTGACGAATATTGGCAATGTCTTGTCGACTATGGGACAAGGATCAGATTGGAAACATGGTGTCACACCCCAACCGATGGCGGAATCATCGGGGCGCGGCACTGAGCGAAACAGATTGTCCAGAAGTTTCCACAACAATTAATATATAAATTCAGTTTAAATGATACGTCCCATACCGTATCCCAAATAAATAACAAGTTATCATAGAAAGCAACTAGGCAAATAATTTCGTTCCGACAACTCAGATTCAATTATTATTACAGACAATTGTTTATTATTTCTAGACTCCCTAGCCTCGATTTCATCACCACGCGCCTAAGCATCCTAGCAACTTAAGCACCTGTCACATACGTTAAAATAGAGTCAATACATATAATGTAAAGGTGAGCACACAAGTTTGATAATAGCATATAGAGTTCGAATAGTTTACGCATAACCAAGCACGTACACAGAGGAAAATGATGCATGTTAATTATCAACATGGGACCATCGATACCAACGACTGTGGGTTGACCGTCCGAGACGGTTCGCAATACATGATTACCACCGTAATCCATGCAAGTAATTGTCCTTAACAACCCCCGTGTGAACGGGTCCAAACTATAGTACTATGTTGCTAAGGCAGGTAGATAGCACTCCACGTGTAAACATAATAAACAGCATTCATTTAGTCAAGTAGCACATGCAAATGGTTAGCGTTCAAATAGTTTGTGTTTGATTGTGATTTGATAGGTAACGTATGTAACACCCAAAAGTGCTAAAAGTAAAAAGGGATCGAGTATACTCACAGTGATTGATTATGGATTGAAGGGAGCGCTGAGAGTAAGATTAGCCTGAATAGTTCGATATCACAACAATGAGTAACGTGGAAATGCAAACAAGTGTGAATGGATCGAATAGGCTGGTCGATCGAACGGCAGGTTCGATCGAACGGCCTGTTCGATCGGCTGATATATCCGATTGGACAGTCCTGTTCGATCGGCCGGTAGGCCCGATCGGCTGGGCCATTCGAGTGGATTGTTTCTTCCTTTGGTGTGTTTGTGTTTAAGGATTTGAACTTTTGAAGTTTTCGTTGTAGTATATGAGAACACTGAAGTGTTCCTACCCTTTCAAGTCGATCGATCGAACGGTTCGTTCGATCGGCTAGCTCACTCGATCGGCTGGGAACTTCAGAAGTGGTTCTCAACAGAATGTCACTCGATCGAACGGACTGTTCGATCGGCTGGCACTCCTTGCTACGAACGAGTTGTAAAAACGATTAAGTGTTGAAGAGTAGTATCTCATGATCCGAAGAGTAATGTTCACCAAACGCAGTTCGATCGAACATCTCTTCCTCGATACTATGCTTCAGGAAATTTTAAAAGTGTGGGACCATGTGCTAGCCGATCGGCTGGCCCGGTCGATCGGCTGGTATGTCCGGTCGGCTGGGCTGTTCGAACAGCCTAGCCGTTCGGCCAGCATCTCTGACCTGGTCGGCCTTTCGTCTAACACTTGGCTGTTTGGTTACTTGTCATTATATCGAGGTAGTTTGATAACGAGTTGAACTATGATACCTTCGCTCTTACTTGTCTCTCCGGCTCGGACAGGAATTACCCAAATCCGTCCGTTGAGCGGTTCGGAACGTTGGCTTAGAGTTTAACCCATTGTCGGTGAACCTCGTAGATAGAACCCGAATCTTGAACCATCCAACCATTGGAATGATCGGTGGGTCGGCTCAGGCTCCGTTTCTACCGGTTTGAAGGCATTGAGTGTAAAAGAGTTGAAAGAAAGTTGGGATTCCTTCTTTCAATCCTTCACAACTTGTGGATGTTTAGATCTTTGATAGATCTTAACTTGTTTATGTGGAAATCGGTTAGATCTAAGCTATTCATGGTTGAATGAGGCCAAGGTTTGATGTTCTTCAAGAACACCATGATGACATCACCCAAGAACACTTAGATCTTGGTGATTTCACAGTTAGAATCCAAGTTTTGAAAGGTAGAAAGGTGTAGAATCAAGTAATGATAAAAAACGTACAAGAATCAGAGTGAAAACTTACAGGAGTTGAGATAAATCTGAGAAAAGATGAAAAATAGGAGCTGGCCGGTCATAACTTTCCAAAAGTGGAAATGAAGACAAGGACAGCCCTATTTATAGGCTTCCAAAAGGGGAAAGTGGCAGCCGATCGGCCAGGAGATCCGATCGAGTGGGCTGCTCGATCGGCTGGCAAGATGCTAGCCGATCGGCTGGCCTGTTCGATCAGGATGCCTTCTGTTCGATCCGCGACACACTTCGAGTATTTCGTGACGATTTTCGACGTTTCGATTTCGATGGACGATGATACGAATACGATAGAGTTCCTAGTCAAATTACTCTCAGTAGTTGGGACTATATCTAACATACAATCATCTATAAGTCACGTTTCGTTGTCGGTTTCGATTGAGTTTGATTGCCTTTCGAGTTTCGATTCGATTTTCGATTGATTTGCTTGAATACCACACCAAACATAAAGTAAACATGCACAAGTAAAACACATAAGGCACACACACACACGTATAACAATACCACAATTCGCATAATTCGAGTCTCGAGTTCGATGATTGTTAGATTGGTTTGATTGCTGATTAGTTAACTTTATCGCATTGTTACTTCCTATCATTCACAGTCGTAGATCGGTTCACGTTAAAAACATTCGATTACTTCGATTCTTGCTGATTACAACACTTACTCCACATAATACAACTAAAACATAAAATAGACCATCTACAGTCAAAGAAAGTCAAAGTTGACTTGAACTTTGACCTTGACATTCGAAAACACGGGATGTTACACATGGAACCTATGATAGTCATTGTTATCGAAAAGACGATAACCCCCCAAATGATAGTTTGTAGTAACATGGTTGCATTAAACGAAAACATTCACATTTAAAGCAAATATTATGATACTTACTTGACCTATACCATAGAAATATATTGATACTTGTAACCCATATTTCTATGGTTTGGCCATTTGCTTATACAAAGTATGCAACATAATTTAACTTAAGAACTCCCACTACTCCTATATTCTCCACCCCTATACATGTGACAACATTACCCTCATACATTTATTGTTATTCAAATTTAACTAAACTCACACTTCACAACCCCTGTAGTGCCAAAAAGAACTCTATGTTCTTTTTGCTTTTCAGGGCCCGAATGTAGCAACGCGTCGTTTTAAGAACTTCCCACCAAGAAACAATTGCTACTGCCCGAGCTACCCGTAGCAAACGTAGCATCACAGACGATAAACTTCACAGTGCGAGTCCCAAGAAACTCCAAGACTTCGAGACACTCGTTCCAGTCGGATTCACACACTAACAAAACCCATTCCTCTTCATCGTCTTTGTATTTGAGCTGAAAAGTGCCTGTTTGCATCTTAAACCTTTTCGCAACTTCTTCATAAAGCTGGAACCAACCAGAAGTCGGTTCAAATTTAAATCGAACCGTATCTTCTTTGTATGTAGCTTTTACGATAAGTTTAGATCCTTCGTCGCACGATAACGTCTTTGATTTACGGTTTTTTAAACCGCTGAAACTTGGAGAACTTGATGAACTTCCGTTCATCATTGAGCCATGCGATGATTCCGTCATGCCTGAAGAAGTGGACTCGTTATGATCATGATCATCAATCATCGATGTATCCATATCATCACCGTTTGGCATGGAGCCCAAACTTTGTGAGGTGAAAACAGGGTTCGGTTTAACCGGACTCCAAAATTCATTAACGGAAGTTGTAACCGGGAGGCTAGTAGACGATTTTAATTTTAATTTTCCCACCCCCATGTAACATTCATCTTCAAGTTTTACAATCGGGCTTTCGTTATTGAAACATGGTGACGGTGATGTACCACCTTCAGGGGTATTATTGGAAAAAACTGAACCTTTTTGTGCATCGAGATCTTGGATGACACCACTTGCTGCTACAAGACCACCTGTTGTTGGGTCAAACTTTAACGCTCCTTCTACACCCTGGACCGAATCGAGAACCGTTTGTATCTTTTTTAAAGAACGGTTTACCTTGTTTATTTTTCTTGACGGCCATCTGGATATACCGTGTTGTCTGCATATCCTTTTTAGTGTAGTAGGACAAACTATAAAACATAGTAAATAACAATTGATCAAGATCAACTACTACATAGATAGAGTGAATTTCAAGGATTGTCCTTTATCTTTATACCCATTTTCAGGCGCTGTCCTTTATGTTCAAAATTGACGAGTTTTGTCCTTTATGTTTTCGTATCATACACGTTTTGTCCTTTAGGCCTAACCCAGTTAGTGTTTTCAGTTAAATTTGGTCATGTGCTTTGCACATGAGGGCATTTTTGTCAATTCAAAGGTTGCAGAAGCTTTGAGCTGTAAAGCTGCCGTTGAACTTACCTATGAATTGACAAAAATGCCCTCATGTGCAAAGCATATGACTAAATTTAACTGAAAAAACTAACTGAGTTAGGCCTAAAGGACAAAACGTGTATGATATGAAAACATAAAGGACAAAACTCGTCAATTTTGAACATAAAGGGCAGCGCCTGAAAATGGGTATAAAGATAAAGGACAATCCTTGAAATTCACTCTTTATTATAAAAAGAGTAAAATGCCATTTTTGTTTCCGTCCATGAGGTTTGGCCAGTGTTGCGACTTTCATCCGAAGGTTTGTTTTTCCGCATCTGGATCCAAAAGGTTTGAAATCTTGCCATTTTCATCTGGCTCGTTAACACCACCCATTATTATCCGTTAAGTCAGGGGTATTTTCGTCTTTTTTGTTAACTTAAAGGGCAATTCTGTCTTTTTCACTTTATGTACAAGCATTTAGCATAATGTACAAGTATTCAAAACACCGAATTGCCCTTCAAGTTAACAAAAAAGCCGAAATACTCAAATACCCCTGACTTAACAGAGAAAAATGGGTGGAGTTAACAAGCCGGATGAAAATGGCAAGATTTCAAACCTTTTGGATTCAGATGCGAAAAAACAAAACTTTGGACGAAAGTCGCAAAACTGGCCAAACCTCAAGGACGAAAATGGCATTTTACCTCTTGTATAAAACATTAAAAAAATTTCGAAATATAATTATGAAGGTGGAAATGTACCTCCAATGGCTTTAGCAGCATCCTTAAGGCTTCCAGAAAAGTACTGTTGTAGAACACTTAAGCTTACGTTTTTCTCCGAACTACTTCGTTTTTTCTCGGATTGTCGTTTTGACCCACTAACCGGCTGCAACGTTAAAAGATAAAAGAGTCTTATTGACTTTGATATAAAATGCGATATAAAACGATTAAAATAAGTATTACCTGATCGGTTACATTTACAGAAACGTGATCAGAAGTAGTTGACAACTGGTTTTCATCAAGACCGTTACAAAATCCAACACCGGGCCCCACTACACCTGATAATTCCGCATCGGAAACAGTCCTCAAACTCCTACAAATCCTTTGCATTGTACTCGACAAGTTATTCAACAAAAGTTGCTGTTCTGTTGACCCTTTCATGTTGACCGGAAGAAAAAACTCGAGTATATAATCATCGTCACCCGTATACGTGCTCCTTAACCTAATTGCAACAGCAGCGTTTAAACCATATTTTCTAGCGTGTTGAACAAGTGGGTACTCGTTTATATGATATTCTTTCACATCAGGGAAGAAAAAAGGATGATTCGACTGAAGCGCTTTTCCGGCAACACCCTGCGATTCTTCGAGATGATGCTCACTACACGCTTGCACAAAACCTTGCATTTCTCTATCGTTAACATAACAGGCATCTGTTTGGATACATAGAATAGGTGTCTCTGTTGAATTACTACTACGCCCTCCGACTCGTACGTTAATGATTTCGTCACCAACTTGTTCGTTCAAACTACATGGTATCCATGTTAGAGCAACCGGTAAGCTATGTGCATGGCATACGGCTCGAAGTACATCTGCTATTTCTGCTAAAGCAGCCAGTTGATTTTTCGAGAGGCACTGCAAAATAATGGTCCAAAGAAAAAGGAATTAAAATTTTGTGATGAAAAGTATTAAGAGTATAAACGAGCCATATTGATTATTTGATTAAATACCTGTTCATGAAGACGAGGAGGTGTACCACTTTTCAGGTTTACAGTCTGCAAGAATTGGAAAACAGCAAATTAATATATAAATTGAACAAGAGTAAAATGTCATTTTCGTCCCTGAGGTTTGGCCAGTTTTGTGACTTACGTCCAAAGGTTTGGTTTTCTGCATCTGGATCCAAAAGGTTTGAAATCTTGTCAGTTTTATCCGACTCGTTAACTCCATCCATTTTTCTCCGTTAAGTCAGGGGTATTTTCGTCTTTTTTGTCAACTTTTAGGGTAATTTGGTCTTTTTCATTTTATGTACAAGCATTTAGCATAACGTACAGGTATTCAAAATACCCTAGCTAAATAAAAAAGACGAAAATACCCCTGACTTAACGGAGAAAAATGGATAGAGTTAACAAACCAGATGAAAATGGCAAGATTTCAAACCTTTTGGATCCAGACGCGAAAAAACAAACCTTTGGACGAAAGTCGCAAAACTGGCCAAACCTCGGGGACGAAAATGGCATTTTACTCATTGAGCAATAAAAGAACAAATTTGACTTGATTTCAACCTTACCCATAACTTGATTTTTTTACTTATTTATTTGTACAATGACAAGAGGAGGATGGTTAATCATGCATCATGGGTGGCGTTATTTTTACTAATTTCGTGAAATTAACGTTAAAATTAGTGAAAGTGCACTAATTTTAACGTTATTTTACTAATTTCGTGAAATAACGTTAAAAGAGGGGGATGGTTAATCATGCATCATGTGGTGGCGTTGATAGCCCAAAGACAAGGAGGTACATGCACTAATCGGCGTTTGTCTCAATTGCCGAGTGTTATGTGCCTTATGTCCAAGGCTTGATGCAAAACTACAATCGAGCCAGGGGTCTCATTGGAAGCAGCCTCTATTCCTACAGGGTAGAGGTAAGGCTGTCTACATCTCACCCTCCTCAGACCCTACCTTAGCTTTGCTATTGGTGGGATATACTGAGTATGATGATGATGATGATGATTTGTACAATGAAAAGAGGAAGGCAAGAGATCCACATGTATGCAGGAAAAGCGCCAAATAGATACACATACAAATCTATGATTTTTTTTATAAAATTGCACCATTCATACACTCGAATAGAAGTGATGAAAAAGTAGTAGTTCAAAGTGGCTTATTTGAACAATACGGATCATACAAATAACTACAAATTATGAACGGTCAATGGCGTCACATACCATAGTTGTCAATAGCGGCTATAGCGACCGCTATAGCGCGCTATGTAGCGAAGCGACCAAGTGTCGCTATTTGGGTCATAGCGACCACTAGCGTGAATAGTGACAGTTAGTTTTTTTTTTTTTTTTTTTATGTAAATAGCAATTAGATTAGATATAGCTATAAAATAGCTGGATTTATAGGTTTTATTAAATATACATGTAAAATAGTATATATACCAAGGTATTTTGATATAAAATACATATAAAAATTTTCAAAATTCTTTTTCTAGTGTATCGCTATATATAAAATAGCGGTCGCTATTTGTCGCTATTCGCTATGTAGCATATAGGTCCCCTGTCGCTATTCGCTATTAACAACTATGTCACATACTTAAAAACTCACTTAAGTACCTATAGAGAAGATTAACTTCCTAAAAGCAGTTTTCCTAAACACCCCCTAAGAATAATATTTAAAAGAATTACCTCAAGAGCCCGACAAACTTGATCGATCTCAGCGTTAAAATCAGCTTTCTCTTTCATCGTAACAAGTTCAAGAACCGCACAACAAGACTTCTCAAACAAACCATTTTCAAAAACAGGAACCGCAATAGACCCACGGATGTCATGGCTGAGCGCATGATCTATCCGCAAGTACTCACATTTATTGTAATGGGCCACATTTGAAGTCCACTCCGGAACTTTCGAGGTAAAAACCCGTCCCGGAAGCCCACGAAAATTACCAGGTTTCGCATCAGCAGAGAAGGTGAATCCTCTCGAAACTTCACGGTATCCAGCCAACGCCTGATCAAGCAAATACGGCTGCTCACAAGTGCTCAATACATACCTATCACCTTCCTTAATCGGAACCCAAACCTGCGCCAAAATCCCCGCTCCAGACGAATCTTTAACCAACGACAACGCCTTCAACATTTTTTCAGCAAGCGATGTCGACGGTGACCGGTAAACAACACCATTTCCAATCTCTTCAACCTTCTTTTGCTGACAACAACCACCATTCTCATCATTCGAATCATTCGAATTCCCCGGTACAACAAAATCTCCACCGTAGATCGAATTTCGCTCGATCAAAACATCAACATCATTTCCTACAAACCCCCCCTTAACTTGTTCAGTAAAGTTCGAGTAATCAAAAGGCGCATAACCACCCGACAGCGCAAAAGATGCTAGCATCTGATCAGCTGCAGTAGGACTAGTACACCATCCAGCATAAGTATCAAAGTTCATAAGCTCGGAAAACCCGTTAAACGGATCATCCGGTCGACTAAACCCATCTAAAGCTGCAGCAGAACCATCCATCTGAGCTCTTGGTGAAGCCCAGAAGCCCATAGGTTTATCTTTTGTGGGTGAAGGGTATTCCATTATTCACAACTAAATTAAACTTCATTCATAGGCTATTTCAATCTAATCTAATCTATATTATAAGTCCAAATTGAACCTCAAGATGGGTGCTTTATGTGACCCAATAGCGAATTGGGAAGAGGGTTGTGGTTGGAATTAAATAAAGATGAGTCGATCGAGTGACAGATTCGTTGTGAAAAGTACAAGAACTGGCCAAAGGGGGAACCAATGAATGGAATAGTGGTTAAAATAGATACGAAACTGTGGAACCCTAACTGATGAAAAGGAAGGAATATACGGTGGACGAAGTAAGTATGTAGAGGAAGATGACAAAGGGGTGAGTTGAATACCTCGAAACTTTGCGAGCCCCAAACTCCGAGACAAAGTAGATAGCTTTGAAACGGTGCAATCGGTGAGAATTGAGATGGGTTTCACAAAATAGAACAACACCGACTTTATGACACAAGGAGTTAGGGGAATTGGATCTATCTATAGATTATTGTTTTGTCACACTTCTACTCGACCAAATGTTTTATGGTATTAAATAAAATAGATTTTTATGTGAGCATTTTGTCACCGAGTGAACATCTGTAGTGGTGATGTGATTGATCACGCGTCATAATATTTCATACATCGTCTTTGGGGCGTGATTCAATTAAAATTGGTGTTGGCGTGATTGTGAAAACGTCAGTGGATTTTGAAGGAGGAGCTTGGTGCAACATATCACATAATGCTCAAAAAATCAAGCCCCACGACACATAGTCTTGTAAGGTTGTGAGTTGTGTTATTAAGGATTGGCATGTATGTCCAATATATATTTATGGGCTAAATTGCACTTTTCGTCCTTTATGTTTCAATGTTTCGACAGACGCTGTCACTTCGACCTAACTTTGTAAAGACAACGCCTATCGTAACATTGAAACATAAAGGACGAAAAGTGCAATTTAACCTATATTTATGCTTTATGGGTGTTGTTATATGATGGATAAGGGTTGCCACAACTCCTGATTGTGGGATCTAAGAAGTGTGATCACTCACCAGGCATGTCCTTAATTAATCATTAAGGCACTTATTTTAGAGATGAGAAGTAGTCTGGCTTTGTTGTATTATTTTGGTGTTTGATTAGCATTTTGGTTTCACCGGAGGGTGTGATGAAAGATATTAAGTCGATTAGTTATTTGTGGTATAACCGTATAAGTACAGGTCGAATTGATATATATTAGTTGGATAGATTGGTGTAAATGTTTCTTGTATGGATAGTGTGTTAGTTTTGGTGTTTGTTATGGCAATGCTCCTACGATTTGTAGTGGTGGTTGTTTTTGGTTAATGAAAGTGATTGTTCATTATGGCGATGCTCCTACAGTTTGCAGTGGTGGTTATTTTTGGTTAATGAAAGTTATTGTTCAAAAAAAGTCAAGTGTTCAAATAATATTTAGATGCCTTTAAAAGATGTGCAAATAGCCGAAAACAGACCTGATTGACTAGGGGTTGTTTGGTAGCCTCTGAATGGTCATTAAGATACTACCTCTTAATGGAACCATTAAGAATTTTACCAATGAGAAGGTAGAAGAATATGACATGTGATAATTTACCATTCAGAGGTTACCTCTTAACCATTCAGACTTGAGGTTACCTCTTATTCATTCAGAGGTTTTTAACCATTAAGAGGTAGCATTTGAATGGTCATTAAGAGGCTACCAAACAACCCCTTAACATTTGTCGAGTTTTCACATCATCTCTTTTAAGAACAACCAAATCATATACCTCGTTTTTTCAACTTTTATCTTAGAACTTCTTTTCAAAATTTATTAAATCTCTTAAAAAAAACAAACTTGATAACCCGAAACTAGGATTAACATCAAATACAAAAGAAAAATAAATAAGAAGGGTAAGAAGGATTTTGGTCAATTGATCTAAGATTTGGAGGGTTGAGATTAGTTTTAAAGAAAAGGAAATAATAGAAGGGTATAAAAAAATCATACATTTATTTACTTTCTCTCTCAACATGCAAGACACATGTCAATTTTCATCATCAATTTAAAACGTTCACAGCTTTTTCATACGACATTTAAAAAAAAAAGTTCACCGTAATAACAACCGTTTTTTATCTTTAATATGAGTATGATATTGCTAAATAAAAAAAATTATTTATACTGGGTTTTTTTTGCATTGTGTTAAAGGTTCAGGTCATTGTGTCTTTTAACTGGGTTTTGTTCATTACGTTTTTACTAAGACTTCTATACATTGTGTTATTATCAAAACCTATAACACGATGCTAATTTGGGTGCAGGCTACTGCGTTTTGTTCAAAACTTATAACACAGTTTATGACACAATAAAGATGTGTTATATTTGGGTACTCTATATATATTGTGTTATAGATTTCGGTCATTGTGTTTTAATTTGTTATTCATTGTGTTTTACGTTATGTCCATTGTATCTTTTATCTGTTGTCATCGATTGCGTTTTTTGTCTACTTTCCATTGTGTTTTTAGTTTAATACTCATTGTGTTTAATGTTATGTCCATTGTGTAATATGCAACTGAGGTTTTCTCATTGTGTTTTACGTTATGTCCATTGTGTAATACGCAACTGATGTCCATTGTGTCTTTTATCTGTTGTCATCGATTGTGTTTTTAGTCTACTTTTCATTATGTTTTTAGTTTGATACTCATTGTGTTTTACGTTATGTCCATTGTGCCTTTTATCTGTTGTTATCGATTGTGTTTTTTGTCTACTTTCCATTGTGTTTTTAGTTTAATACTCATTGTGTTTTATGTTATGTCCATTGTGTCTTTTATCTGTTGTCATCGATTGTGATTTTAGTCTACTTTCCATTGTGTTTTTAGTTTGATACTCATTGTGTTTTATGTTACGTCCATTGCGTAATACGCAACTGGATTTTTGAATTTTTTTCTAAATATAACAAAATGTACTCATATTAAAGATAAAAAGACGCTCGATTTTATGGTATATTTTTTTCAAAACAAATGACGTATAAAAAAGTTATGGACGTTTAAAAAATATGGGGCAAATAGCATGTGACTTACATGTGGCTAATCTTTTTTATTCTCTTTGACAAAATTACCATTTCCACTTGATTTTTTTTGGGACACTTGTCACTCTATAATGACTTCTTACACTTCTTATTTTTAGATTTCTTTATAGAATAACTCAACCCCTGAACCTAATAATAACAAATGTTTATTATGTGATCAACACCTTGTTTACCATTATTGATTTGAAGTAAACTATACTAGCTATTAATTTCAAGTGTCAATGGATGTCACAACAAGTCCTACAGGTAAACTCTTCATCTACTCACTCACATCTTGTCATGTCAATTCCCCTCTCTAAATCCTTTCTTGCACTAAAATATAAGGGGTGATCACCTTGCGGAGAGGTAAACTATTTTTTTAAATATAAAAAACAAAAAAGAATTGTGATTGGTTTCATGTGCAGCCAACGGTCAAAAAATCCCCTCCCCTCACGCGGTAACTATACACCGAATTGGTACAAACACACGCGGCAAAGGTGACCGGCGGCGTTGTTCCCCGTCATTTAGTTAATTTAATAAATGCTAATAGGTGAAGAGTTTATTTCTATAGACGTGTTTGATAGAGTATAATTTATTTTTATAGAAAATGTAGTTGAAAGAATAAAAAAAAAACTTTTATTAAAACCTTTTTAGTTAAATTTTAGAGTAAAAATTATATGGTCTTTATTTAACCGTGCTTCATTATGAATTTATGATAAACTCCGCCCCTACCTGTTAAAATAATATTGGAAACTCATTCAATATTATAAAATTATTTTTAAATTATTTTTCTTACAACGTGTGGATACTTTTGATTGTGTTTGATTCTGATCTAAATATAATCTTGAATATTGAGAAATCATAAATATCACTATAAATACATTTAGTACACACAGAAAATCATATTTATGTATCATCATGTCATTATTTAGAATATATAATTCTTCTTATTTATAATCATGTCATTATTTAGAATATATAATTCTTCTAAAGGTTTGGTATAGTGGTCCTTGTGTATTATATTTGTCAATGAAAGTTATAAATGACTTGTAATAATTAAAATTAAAATATAATACAAGTTCCTATAAACAAATATGATATATTGGTTTGTGGATCACTACTCCTCCATCTACTTTATGGAAACCTTAGGGTGAAGGGGGTGCTCACCTAATAGGTGAGTCCCCTCTCTTACGCCAAACCAATCCCCGTGTGCCACGTCAACTCCCCTCTTAAACTCCCCTAACACCCCAATTTGATGGCGCCACTCCCCTCTTAGGTGAATTGGTTTTTTTTTTAAAAAAAAAAAAAAGGAAAGCTGTGATTGGTCCCCTCTCTCTCTCTCTCCTCCCCCTCTCTTCGGCATCTCCTCACCCATTTCACTCCCTCTCTCTAACTCACCTAATGGATGGCAGCCCCCCCCCCCCCCTAATCGGTATTTTGGGTCACCGATGGGGTCCCTGAAATACACCCCGTACACCCTTATATTTAAGTTTGAAAATTACGACAATTGCTATATCTTTAAATAAAAATGAAAACATTTTACTAAAAACCCACAAGATAGAAGAAAAAAATATTGTTACACACCTAAAAACTATAAGATGCTACACCTTCTGTTTCGTAATGTAAATTTTATCAAAATTTTTTAAATTTTTTATATAGTGTAAAATATTAGATTTTGAGAGTCTTCTGATTTTACCAAAAACTAAATTCATGTGTGACCTTTACATGAGATTCTAACAATAAACCTGACAACTAAAAATTTATAGTAATTGCATACGCTTGATAAAAACTAAATTTAATAGCTAAAGGAAAATAATATCGATATTCTGTCAATATAAGACCACCTGTAGCTAAAGGAAAATAATATCAATATTCTGTCAAGATAAGACCACCTGTAGTGGTAAGTGATTTGGGCTTGGATAAGCAAAAAAAAAAGCCCCATTACACCCGAACATTGCCCCCAAGGCTGTTTTTTTGGCTTGGGTGTGGGCTTGAAAACACCTGATCAAAAAAGAATGACCAATGGAATGTTTTTTATGGTTTATTTTTTTATTTTTTATTTAGTTCAATTACAATATCTAATCATTGCAAGAGGGCTTGAAGTTCAAGCCCCACTACACCCCTTTTTAATTTCAAGCTTCTTTGCTGACTAGGAGACACATGTCAGATAATGCCCACAGGAGGGACTTGAAGTTCAAGCTCTCCACTACACATGGTCTAAGATGAGTTCGTAATTCTTAACAGGGTATGCACAAAATCGAAATAACAGAATCATAGCTGAATAATCGACATAACTAAATTCAATAAAAGACTGACAATTTGGTTTTATGCTTTTTTTACATCAATTATTGGTTCGGTTTCAGTTTTGTTATCAGCCAAAAAAAAAAAAATATCCAAACTGATTTTTTTAAATAATTTATAAGAATTTAATATATGGTGTGTTCTAGCAATTTTAGATCAAAACGTGTAATAATTAATTAATTAATCATATGAGTTAACACAAAAATTTATGCCCAAAGTTTTAGGCAAGGTTCAATTTTCCTGGTAATGGTTTTTTTTTTCTTAGTCCAAATTTTTCATGCCGAAATGGTTTATCTGAACTAGACCCATTGTAGAAACCTTAAAATAACGAATTTCGGTTCGATTTGAGCTAAAAAACACGAACCAATAAGGTTAAAGTATTATTCACCCGAAATGCTAATTGTTATAGTATAAGTATAAATATAAATAACTATAAACGCGCTTGATCTAACCAGCAATCCGCGATACAGCATTACTTCTCACCTGCACTTTTTGAACAAATCTTAGACCACCCGTAGTGGGCCATTATTTTCAAAAAAAATGCCGGGCGTTTTTGGGCAATATTTTTGAAAAAAAAATTGCATTGGCGTTATATAAAAAACGCTGTATATGTCCATTGATGTCTTCTCCATTCATGTGTTTGGCCAATAAGAATATTACAACTAATATTATTTAGTTTATTTTTAATTTTTTAAATAATTGGGTAATCATTGATGGGACATTATTGGGTATTATCCCACTACGCCTATTTGTGAAAAACGCCCATAATGCCCCTTTGCTGACTGGGATGACACGTTTCACACACTGCCCATAAATGAGGGCATTATTCATGTAAACCACTACACATGTTCTTAGAAAACACACATCACACTGAAAGTACAATTCTGGTGGCAAGCATGAACATAACTTATAAGAAAATAAATATTATGACACTAATAATATTGAGATATGGTTTGACCATTTGTTTGAACAAAATAGTCAACATATATTTAAACAAATAAAAATCTCCCACTACTCCTATCTTCTCCATACACTATACATGTAATGTGACAACATTATTATCATACATGATTATTCAAATTCCACACCCCTTAACACCAAAACAATATATCCATGTCCCTTTACCTCTTCAACTGATATCACAACAACCATTTTTATTAAAATTTACCAGAAAAAAGATCACGATTTTTCGGAAATCGTGTCATCTTAACAACTTCCCATCAAGAAACAGTTGCTACCGCCCGAGCTGCCCGTAGCAAACGTAGCATCGCGAACGATAAATTTCACAGTGCGGGTCCCTTGAAAATCCAAAATTTCAAGACACTCGTTCCAGTCGGATTCGCACACCAACAAAACCCATTCCTCTTCATCATCTTTGTATTTGAGCTGAAACGTGCCGGTTTGTATCTTAAACCTTTTCGCAACTTCGTCGTAAAGCTGGAACCAACCGGAAGTTGGTTCGAACTTGAATCTAACCGTATCTTCTTTGTATGTCGCTTTTACAGTAAGTTTAGATCCTTCGTCACACGATGTTGTATCGGATTTAGCGTTTTTAAGGCCACTGAAACTTGGAGAACTTGATGAACTTCCATTCACCATTGAGCCGTTTGATGATTCCGTCATGCCTGAAGAAGTCGACTGGTTATGATCACGGTCACGGTCACGATCACGGTCATGATCGTCATTCATTGATGTATCCATATCATCACCGTTCGCCATGGAGGTCAAGCTTTGTGAGAGTAAATGGGGGTTTGACTTTTTTCTTTTCGTTTGACCGTCAACTGGACTACAATATTCATCATTGGACAGTTTTAATTTGTTCACCCCCTTGTAACATTCATCTTCAAGTTTTACAATCGCGCTTTCGTTATTAAAACATGGTGACGGTGATGTACCACCTTCAGGGGTATTATTGGAAAAAACTGAACCTTTTTGTGCATCGAGATCTTGGATGACACCACTTGCTGCTACAAGACCACATGTTGTCGGGTCAAACTTTAACCCTCCTTCTACTCCCTGAACAGAATCAAGAACCGTTTGTATCTTTTGTAACGAACGGTTTACCTTATTTATTTTTCTTGACGGCCATCGGGAGATACCATGTTGTCGGCATATCCTTTTTAGTGTAGTAGGACACACTATAAAAAAAAGGTAAAAAGAAAAAATATAATCAACTACAATATAGTAAAATAACGTTATTTATAAGTAAAATTAGTAAAATAACGTTATTTATAAATATAATTATGATTCGTGAAAATGTACCTCCGATGGCTTTAGCAGCATCCTTAAGGCTTCCAGAAAAGTATTGTTGTAGAACACTTAAGCTAACGTTTTTCTCTGAAGCACTCCGTTTTTTCTCAGACTGTCGTCTTAATCCACCAACCGTCTGCAACGTTAAAAAAATAAGGTTGGTGTTGACAATTTCCCAATAAGAAACATACTAAAATAGTCAAATGAGAAATAAATTTATTAAAGAGTAAAATACCATTTTCGTCCCTGAGGTTTGGCCAGTTTTGCGACTTTCGTCCAAAGGTTTGTTTTTCCGCATCTGGATCCAAAAGGTTTGAAATCTTGCCATTTTCATCCAGCTCGTTAACTCCATTCATTTTTCTTCGTCAAGCCAGAAGTATTTCCGTCTTTTTTGTCAACTTAAAGGGCTATTCAGTCTTTTTCACTTCATGTAAAAAGACCGAATACCCTTGAAAATTTTTTTTTGCACTTTAAGTTGACAAAAAAAGACGGAAATACCCCTGACTTAACGGAGAAAAATGGATGGGGTTAACGAGCTGGATGAAAATGGCAAGATTTCAAACCTTTTTGATCCAGATGCGAAAAAACTAACCTTTGGACGAAAGTCGCAAAACTGGACAAACCTCAGGGACAAAAATTGCATTTACTCTTTATTAAAATAATAATAGTATTACCTGATCAGGTGCACTTGCTCCTGTCCAAGTGCTACTTGACTCGGTTGCATTTACAGAAACTTGATCAGCAGTAGTCGACAACTGGTTTTCATCGAGACGGTTACGAAATCCAACACCGGGCCCCGCTACACCTGATAATTCCGCATCAGAAACAGTTCTCAAACTCCTACAAATCCGCTGCATTGTACTCGATAAGTTATTCAACAAAAGTTGCTGTTCTGTTGACCCTTTCATGTTGACCGGAAGAAAAAACTCAAGTATATAATCATCGTCACCCGTATACGTGCTCCTTAACCTAATTGCAACAGCAGCATTTAAACCATATTTTCTAGCGTGTTGAACAAGTGGGTACTCGTTTATATGATATTCTTTCACATCAGGGAAGAAAAACGGATGATTCGACTGAAGCGCTTTTCCTGCAATACCCTGTGATTCTTCGAGATGATGCTCACTACACGCTTGCACAAAACCTTGCATTTCTCTATCGTTAACGTAGCAGGCATCTGCTTGAATACATAAAATAGACTTCTCGGTTGAATTACGATTACGCCCTCCGACTTGTACTTTAATGATTTCGTCACCACCTTGTTCGTTGTAACTACATGGTATCCATGTTAGAGCAACTGGTAATCTATGTGCATGACATACAGCTCGGAGAACGTCGGTAATTTCTGCCAATGCAGTCATTTGGTTTTGTGACAGGCACTGCAGAATGATCGTTTCAAAGAAAAAGGTATTTCATCAATTTTACATAACAAATAGAGAAAATTACGCAGATGGTCCCTGTGGTTAACCAAAATTTTGGATTTAGTCCCTAGCTTTTCAAAAGTACACGGATGGTCCCTATGGTTTGCACTTTATAACGCTTTTAGTCCTCAACTAGTCAACTTTTGCCAAAAGTACATGGATGGTCTTTAACTCTTTATGGTCTGCACTTTGTAACGCATTTAGTCCCCAACCTTTAGAGACTAAATGCGTTACAAAGTGCAAATCACAGGGACAATCCATGTACTTTTGGCAAAAGTTGGGGACTAAATGCGTTATAGAGTACAAACTACAGGGACCATCCGTGTACTTTTGGAAAGCTAGGGACTAAATCCAAAATTTTGGTTAACCACAGGGACCATCCGTGTACTTCACTCTTAACAAATATCATTTATGGAAATCTAGTTAACATTGTAATGAAATGTATTAAGAATACAAAATCCAGAACTGCCGATAAATACCTGCTTATGAAGTCGGGGAGGTGCAACACTTTTCAGGTTTACAGTCTGCAAAAATTAAGAAACAGCAAAAAGATTATGATCACAAGATAAATTTATAACCCCCCCCCAAGAACAATATTCCGAAAGAATTACCGCAAGGACTCGACAAACACGGTCCATCTCAGCACTAAAATCAGCTTTCTCTTTTATTGTAACAAGTTCAAGTACAGCACAACAAGATTTCTCAAACGAGTCATCTTCAAAAACAGGTACAGCAATTGACCCGCGTACTTCATGACTGAGCGCATGATCTATACGCATGTATTCACCTTTATTGTAATGGGCCACATTCGAAGTCCATTCCGGAACTTTCGAGGTAAAAACCCGGCCCGGAAGCCCTGGAAAATCACCGGCTTTCACTTCAGCAGAGAAAGTGAATCCTCTAGATACTTCACGGTATCCAGCCAACGCCTGGTCAAGCAGGTACGGCTGCTCACAAGTGCTCAATATATACTTATCACCTTCCTTAATCGGAACCCAAACTTGCGCCAAAATCCCCGCTCCAGACGAGTCTTTAAACAAAGACAACGCCTTTAACATCTTTTCAGCAAGTGACGTCGACGGTGACTTCTGAACGCTACCGTTTCCCGTCTCTTGAACATCCTTCTGTTGAGAAGCACCGCCCTTTTCATCCGCAGAATCCACAGGTAACACAAAATCACCGCCGTTGTTTAAACTTTGTATGATCGGGGCATCAGTTGGCATAAACCCCCCCTTAACTTGTTCCGTAAAGCTCGAATAATCATAAGGCGGATAACCACCCGACAGCGCAAAAGACGCAAACATCTGATCAGCAGCAGTAGGACTAGTACACCACCCAGCATAAGTATCAAAGTTCATAAGCTCGGAAAACCCGTTAAACCCGTTAAACAACGGGTCTTCGGGTCTACCAAACCCATCTAAAGGTGCAGAACTATCCATCTGAGCCCTAGGTGAAGCCCAGAAGCCCATAGGTTTATCTTTTGTTGGTGAAGGGTATTCCATTATTCACAACCGAATTAACCTTCACTCATCTATTATTCCAATCTTGATATATCAAAAACAACTCAATTAAACCTAATCTGTACAAAAATCACAGCTTTAACCTAATCTGACGTAATTAAACAAAAAGGGTAAACGGATAATCAACGAATAACAAGTAAAAATCAAACCTTGAGGGGTTTTAAGGCGATAAACAGGAATCAAATCTCAAAAATTGAGAAAATATAGAGGAAGTAAGTGAATTGGGGAGGAAAAAGCAAACCCTAGGTGGTGAATCTGATATGATAATATCTTGTAAGGATAGTATATAGAGGAAGGTGACAAAGAAGTGAGTTGAAAACCTCGAAAACTATGAGAGCCCCAAACTTCAAGAGAATACGGATAGGCTTCAAGTCGGTTGCCGGAAATGGTGAAATGCTGTTTACCCAAATTGGAAAGTGGACCGATGTGATGATGTAAGCATAAATTATAAATAGGAATTGGATCTAGGTTTAGTTATGGTTTATGATTAGGGGGTGTAAAGAAGGAAGAGGCTCGACGCTTGTGAGCTACTTGTTATCGATTCGGTTAAAAACTTGAATGAATCGAGTTTTAATAAGCTCGAGCCTGAAATAAAAAGCTCGTCTAGGTTTGTGAGTTTAGACGAGCCCAAACAAAATTTTAGTTTTTATAGAAATAGTAATGATGATAACATTGGCGAGTCCAGCTTTGGCCTGTTTAAGCGATATTGAAGCGAGCCTGAGCCAAGCTTTTAGCTCGTTTGAGGTTGTTCTCAAAATAACTCGTGTCGAGTCAAGCCGAGCCCAAGCTTTGGGTTTTACTCACGAGCCGAGCTGAAGCTCAAATAAGTAGGCTCGAACTGAGCCAAGCTCGAGCTTCATAACAACTTGACGAGCCAAGCTCGAGCCTAGTCGAGCTTGGGCTCGGCTCGTTACACCCTTATTTATGATAAAATGTCATGCACGAATCAGGAGTTTTATCATAGTGAGTTTTTAAGCGGTAGATTTTTTTCTGCAATTTGTGACAGGTCAGGTCATCAACGATGTCTATGATCGAAAGTGTGGTGGCCTTTTCCTACGGGTGTACTCGGACGTCTTGGCTTTGTTGGACGTTTAGAAAAAAAATAGAATGTTTGTATGTGCATTCCTATGCGTATGAGAAAGAAAAGTCAGAAGATAAGGTGTAAACATAGATTTGACACTATAGGTTGGGATGTCTTTAGGGTTTGCCCGATTACAGTGGCGGATCTTGCCCGTTGAACGTGCCAGGGCCGAAAGACACGGGCACTAAAAAAAGCCCGGGCAAGCCTGGGCCAAACATAGTATATATAAAAATTTCTGATCGAAATGCGAAATTTAGCACTACGGTCGAAAAATTTGTCCGGGCCGTGGCCCTGCCATAGGCCTTCTAAGAACCGCCCATGCCCGATCATATATGATGGTAAAGTTTTTGTTTATGTTGATAAGTTATACTTGATATCTGATTTTGTTTTCGACTTGACCATGATGGTGGTATAGCTGGTTGAAAAGATTTTATCAAAAAGTGATGTGACTATTTGTTGAACCAAAAGATGATTTTGTTGTATAAAAGGTAGAATTTCGTTACATGACATCTTTTGTAACTTCGTTGTCCCTCTCTGGCAACCTTTCCTCCGGCAAACACTATTTCGGCGACATCTTCTCCAACAATACAAGGGCATACATAGACACTCTTGATTTTGTATATGGAAATCAAGTACTAACTTTGCAAACAAGAACTTTTATTATATATTTAGTGCGATGAGCGTAGGGGTATTCACAATTAGGTTCGGCCTGCTTTGATGAAAATTTTGAGCTAAACACGTAACTACAGTTTTTAGAAAATACAAACCAAACCGGTTAGTTGAGCTTACAAACATCAAAAGAAGTACAAGTTTTTTAAGAAAATGATGACTATCAAAAGAAGTATAAGTCTTTAAGAAAAAGATGACTACTCAAATACATCATTGAATTGGACAACTATACTACACGTATAGATGTATCCAAAAAAAGTTCTACCACCTCTGACTTCACACAAAAAATATATAGTTTGATATGTGTTGTATATATGTATAGGTAGAGGATCCTGTAAAAAGTGCTCAAAGTGTGAGAAGTGTGAGAAATATATTATAACACTATATATAATACTATATAACACCCTATAAACACAATATAACAATATGTAACACCATATAATACCATATAACACTTTGTAACACTATATATCATTATATAACAAATATAACACTATAGGTTGTCTGATAGCATGCCTATGATAGATGTATAGTGTTATATTTGTTATATAATGATATATAGTGTTACATAGTGTTATATGGTATTATATGGTGTTACATATTGTTATACGGTGTTTATAGGGTGTTATATAGTATTATATATAGTGTTATAATACACTTCTCACACTTCTTACACTTTAAGCCATTTTTACACTATCCTTACCCTATATGTATATATTTGGTATAGGAGTGACACGTGTACTCTTTTTTTTTTTTTTTACCGTGAGTATTTACATCAAACACCATGTATATGAGATGTGCAGGAACATGTGATTATTTTGAAATTATTCTTTTATTAGTAATTGTTGCATAACCAAATGCATCAAAGATGCTTAACATTTAAAAAGAGAAAGATGTAATTAGTTAATAGTTACCATGGCATGGTTGTTGATAAAAAACAATATGATTGACAAAAAATACAGAAGTTAAGGTATATAATATAGATAAAAGATTCCATCATGTGTATGGCACATGATACCCAAAGTTAAATAGTTATTTTAGAAAAAAAAATGGTTTTATTAATTAAACACTTGATCATTATTAATTCCAGTTACAGCCCAGAACCTTTTAGTTAAAAGACAATTGGAATTTAAATGTAGCTTATCATCAACGCTTATACATAGATTGCGTTTAAAGCAATGTTTTAAAAACCGGTTTTTAAATCAAACCGGATTAGGCTAAAAAATGGTTTAACCGGTTGAACCAGGTTGTACCGAGCGGTTCAACCGGGTTGACTACCTAACTCTATAATTTCCTAAATTACAACATCAACTCAAAAGTTAATCTAAAAATGCATGATTACATATTAAAAGATGATCTAAAAGTAAATACATAATAAAAAATTATCCAAAAGATAATCGAAAATCATTCAATTTTCCAACAAGCTCTTTTAAATGAAAGTGTACGATATGTTTAAGCCATTTGAGTGTTGAATACATCAAGTTCATAATCGCATAAAAGACGAAATTCACTATTATCGTCATCCTCATCAACTAGAGGATAACTATTTTCGTTTCATACAATATTAAATAAGAACTTTTAGTTATGAATAATCATATTATATAAAAATTACGCAAGATAATATAATAAAAATAAGTAACAATCCAAACTAAAATAACCATGGGCTGGTACCGGTATTACGTTTCAAACCGGTATACCGGATTTTACCGCCGGTACAAATCTTATGCCGTTTCACTTATTTACCGGGGTGTTTCGTACCAGATTTACATCTGAAAACGGTAATACCGGTATAACCGGCCGGTATTTACCGGTTTTTAAAACATTGGTTTAAAGTTTTTTGTGGCCACTTTCAAGAGCACATACAATGGGCGGATCTTGACCTCCTTAAAGTTTCAACTAGGGGTGAGCAAAAGGAAAAACCCGACCCTACCCGACCCGACCCGAGAACCGATCAAACATAAAATACAGAACCGATTCACTACCCTAAATATAGGGTCGGTTCCGGTCCATAGGTCCAAGTCGGGTTTCATCATGAAAAGAACCGAGAACCGACCCGACCCTATTTTGTATGAAAAATTGGAACCGATCTAAATACCTAGGTACTTGGATTCGGGTCGGGTTGGGTATATTTTCGGTTCGGTTCTCGGTTATTTTCGGTCCGGACCTAAACTTGCTCACCCCTAGTTTTAACCGTTCCCAACTTTCATCAATTGGTTGATAGCATTCCCAACTTTCGATTTGTAACACACCACTCCCAACTTTCAACTTATTTCCACTCCCAAACTAAATGGACCCGAACCCTGTTAGCTTACTCAGATGCCACGTCATCAAACAAGTGCCACATCAAATGGCACATCATCAAAAAAAGCCACACTAGACGCCACATCACTAAACAAGTGCCACATCAGATGTCACGTCGGCAAAAAAAGCCACATCTTGCTAAGACCATGTGTAGTGGTTAAGAAATATAATGCCCCATGGGGGCATTATCCGACACGTGGCAACCCAGTCAGCATGGGGCGTTATTGCAAAATTGGCGTAGTGGGAATAATGCCCAAATAATGCCTCTTTCAATCCTTAAACAAAAAAAAACAAAAAAACAAAAAAAAAAAAAACAAAGTGATTTCTCATTGGTGGTCAACCCAAGTCAAAGCTCCAACAATTGCAAAATGGCGTTTTAATAATCACGCCACATTCATTTTTTTTGAAAAATAACGCCCGGTAACGCCCTGTGTAATGGCGGCCGGGGCGTTATAAGGCGTTTTTTTTTGAAAAATTTTTAAAAATCACGCCCCACTACGGGTGGTCTAAGTTGACCAACAGCTTCATCATTGTGGTGACAAACTGACAAATGTGATCCAACTGTTGAATATGCTTCAGGGCTTATATATTTAAAGGCTGAGTTTGCCTATTCAATGTGTAGGATGGGTGGGCTCAAGGTTTGACTAGGACCAAGGGTCAGATTCGCCTTGATTGCCATATGGTCAACAAGTAGACTGAATGTGGTCATATTAGTTTTTTTTTTTTTATTATTAATAAACAATTGGACTAATTCATCAAATAATTAGAATCTAATAATGTATTCCTTTGTTGAAAAGTATATTGTAATGGGTTCTTTGATTCTAAGTTTACAAGTTGTATGTGACCTAAGCAATAGACCTTCTATAATTGCCTCAAATTTCGAATAAACTTTTTTTTTAAATGTTGAACAGTGTACATGTCAGAAAAAAAATAAACTGTGTTCAGACCTGCAAGTGTAACCATAATCAGCTTCTGTCTTCCAAGCTCAAATTCACAATCCTGAAAGAACGATTCAAAACAGAATCGAAAACAGGTCAAATTGGTCACACAGACGTGTACTCAAATGCGTCAAGAACCTCTTAAATCGCTTTTAGTAAGAAAACGTTTATGTTTGTAACAATGTCGTTTTGTAATCAAGCTATTTATTTATACAAGAGTTAATTGCCCGGATGGTCCCTGTGGTTTCACGTTTTTTCACGTTTAGTCCCCACCTTTTGAAAATAGCAGGTATGCTCCCTATGGTTTGTTATTCAGTTACTCGGATAGTCCCCTGAGTAGATGTCAGTTAGTTTGGAAATAGCAGGTATGCTCCCCATGGTTTGTCATTTTGTTACTCGGATAGTCCCCTGAGTAAATATCAGGGGACTATCCGAGTAACAAAATGACAAACCATAGGGAGCATAACTGCTATTTGCAAAAGGTGGGGACTAAACGTGAAAAAACGTGAAACCACAGGGACCATCCGAGCAATTAACTCTTTATACAATGTAAAATGTTCAACAAATACCAAAATTTTCAGAAATTTATGAAGAACAGTACAGCAAATACCTTGACAGAAGTTGACGAGTGTTAATAATGGCATAAGCACTTTGTTATGCAATCATCCAATAATAAAAAAGGTAAAATCTCCAGCTACGCAACGCAAAAAAGAATTCAAAGATGGATGGCAGATCGGTATCTGAAACACCTCAGCATGGATTGAGTTCTGATAATAAACTTGAAGTATATTAAGCTACTACTGGCTACGATTCTTGATCAGCTGAATTAAAATATTAAATAAAAAGTAAGTAACATTAAAAGGAGCATGTGTGCTTCTAAATCAGAGATTGTGATGCTTCACATCCACCAAAAAAAATAAACAAATCAAGGCTTTTAAACAAAAAAAAAATAATCTTACGAGTAGGGGTGCAAACGAGCCTGCTCGAGATCGGCTCGAGAAAAAGCTCGATACGAGCCGAGCCTTATCGAGCGAGCCGAGCTTGAACCTAAAATAAAGCTCATTTATTTACAGAGCTCGAGCTTGGTATATGAAGCTCATCGAGCCTTAGTGTAATATTAGTTTTTATTAATATTTAATAACATTTACCCCTTACTTAAAGTTGTCTAGTAAACGAGCCGGGGTTATTTAAACTTGTTCACGAGCCAAGCTCGAACCTAAAAATAAGCTTGTTTCGTAAACGAGCCTGAGCTTCACTTATCGAGCATGCGAGCCTAAAGGAGTCTATTATTTATATTATTTTTATTTAATAATTAATATATTAATTAATAGATAATAAATGAGCCAATCCCCACTTGTGGCCCAGTTGTAGGAGGCTTGGATTCTCCAGTGGAGACTCAAGTTCGATCCCCACTTGTGTCACTTTTGGTGGATTTGAGCTAGGCCTTGTGCAAGGTTGTCACTTCAAATCCCGAGCCCACCAGGGTTTTCGTCCCACCGTGTGTTACGCCACAAAGTTCTGCTCTTGTGGTGGCACAACGACTGTCAAAAGACAGTCAGCGGTATGGTTTCCCGGGGGAACGCCCAAGCCAAACTCTAAAGCCAGCGTGGACCTGGTTAAGACAACATCGTCTGGCCGGAGTGGGGCAACAGGGCTCTCCAAATTGGGGAGTGCGGTGGCCAAACACAAAAAGTAAGTCGCCGTTCCAACAAAACAAAGATAATAAACGAGCCGAGCCCGTGCCGAGCTCGAGCTTGAGAAACTACCAACGAACCAAGCTCGAGTCTGTTCGAGCTCTGCTCGGCTCGTTTGCACCCCTACTTATGAGTCTAGTATGCCAAATCTAAGATTATTATACTGCAAAATGAACCAGAAAGAAAATAAGCATAAAATGGTAAATAAAAAGATGAAAGTTGTAATACGCCTAAACCTTGTAAAAGTATTTCTTCCGGAGTTTAATGGCTGTACGTATGCATCTCTTAACCCTAATCTTCAACAAATTATCATTGAATATCTGCATCATAAATTAACCAAAATTAAACAAGTATAATTGACCTTTTATCAGAAACAAAAAGAAAAAACTTTGTAGATAAGAAGTAAAGTTAATCGACTTGCCTTTATCAAATCATCAATTGAACGGGTATCTCTCATGATTTTATGGCGGTTCAAAATAAGAATTGCTGCTACACAAAAGATCGGCAATTCATCATCACCGTTTCTTGTTGACGAGATAATAGTGCAAATCTGAAAATGGTCACTTTTCGACCACAAACTTTTTGTCAGGCCACAAAAAGGATGACTCGGTGTCGGTTTTATCCCATTAGTTTCAGAACTCGAGTGTTCTAAATTTCCATTTTTCACTTCTGACCCACCGTTTGAACTACCGTTTTCATTCTCAATAACCTCCTTTCCTGTGACTTTAGTTGATTCGCTCGGGATCTGTAGGACCAGAAGTTCCGGACAACTATTCTCCAGATTTAACGCTAACGATTCATCGAAATCAGCAGCCCACATCATCTGCTGACAACAAAGAGGGCAAGTTAGTTATATGCAAGCTTGAATATCTTCGGTTTAGTAATTTCGACCAAGAAGAATACATATTACATACCTCCCACATGCATAGTGCCTCACTGAAAGATAACTCGCGTCGGAAAAGTACTAGAAGCATACGGAAGGCGAAATGAAGACTTTCGGCACCTATTTGTGATAAGTGAGTGAACATTTCTCGGTCTACGTGTTCTAATATATGCCAAAGTGCTTCTAATTGCTTCATCACGCCCGTTGTTCCTTCCATTTGAAAATTTTCACGCTTGATAATATAAAACTATTAGTGAACATGGTATACACACAATATAATGACGATAAATAAATAAAGTTAAGTTCGGGAATACCATTCTTCTTAAAAACATCTCAAAGCACCAAAAAGCGTCAGCATTATCCTCGAAGAGTACGATAAAAGGAGATAACAAATCACTCATACCTGCAATCAGAGTTGTATTAACTTCATAATTTAGCAAAAAGAAAAAATTAAAAAAAAGGCAAATTGGAAATAAATAATCCCACCTTTTTAGCTTTAGCCGATAATAATCCCAAGTCAGTTATTAGCTGATAATAATCCGAACTCGTCCGTTTTTATTGTAAAATAGTCTGCCGTTAAAAAGGTTAACGGAGTTAAGTTTGTTTCCGAATTACAAACCGATGTTTTAGGGCTTTTGATCAGAACGAGAATACGAGTCGATTGATGTAAAACTTACCTTGAAATTGTGCTCGAAATGGCTTTGATTTTTGTTAATTAAAGTTTAAAAACTCGAATTGAAGCACCGTTTTCATGGGTTGGGGGCGGTATTTTGAGGTAGGTTTTACATCAATCGACTCGTATCCTCGTTCTGATCAAAAGCCCTAAAACATCGGTTTGTAATTTGGAAAAAAACTTAACTCCGTTAACCTTTTTTAACGGCAGACTATTTTACAAAAAAAGTTGACGAGTTCGGATTATTATTGGCTAATAACTGACTTGGGATTATTATCGGTCAAATTGAAAAATGTGGGATTATTTATTTCCAATTTGCCAATAAAAAAAGAGATAAAAATTTCAAAACTATAACCTTGACAATATCCGGTTGCAGGATCAACCCAGGCATAAACAGCAAGAATATCTGACATACGGGCTAAATTTTGTGTATTCTCATAGAATTCCAGATGACTGTCGGTTCTAACAACATCAACAACTGAAAAATAGAAACAATAACCACCTTTTAGATTTTAGAAACTAGAGGTCGCAATTTAAATCAGTTTACTTATAAATGAGTTAATTCGGGGTCTATTTTATCCTAATAGGGTCAAACAGGTCATAAAAGAATAACATAAAAGGGAAAGATCAAACTACTCACTATCAAAGTAGCCCAAGGCGTATTATTAACACAAAAACTTTATAAACATTTATTATATTAATTATATAATCATTGATAAAAATAATAGAGTAAAATGCTATTTTCGTCCATGAGGTTTGGCCAATTTTGCGCCTTTCATCCAAAGGTTTGTTTTTTCGCATCTGGATCCAAAGGGTTTGAAATCTTGCCATTTTCATCCAGCTCGTTAACCCCATCCAGTTTTCTCTGTTAAGTCAAGGGTATTTTCGTCTTTGTTATTAACTTAAAGCACAATTCAGTCTTTTTCACTTTATGTACAAACATTTAGCATAATGTAATTTTATTCAAAACAAAACAAAGTAGGTAAAAAGACGGAAATACCCGACTTAACGGAAAAAATGGATGGAGTTAACGAGCCGGCTGAAAATGGCAAGATTTCAAACCTTTTGGATCCAGATGCGGAAAAAAACCTTTGGACGAAAATCGCAAAACTGGCCAAACCTCATGGACGAAAATGGCATTTTACTCTATATAATAGCAAAACTTTTATAATGATATCCGACTATTGGCATACTAACTACTTGCAGAACACTAAAAAATTGTAACATAAGTGTTTTGAACCCCACCCGGGCCAACTTGTTTCGACCTGTACCAAAGAACCACCTATTTTGGCCAATTACCCAACCTGCCCAACCCGAGTATTTTGCCACCTTTGAGAGAAACATAACAAACTCAAGGCAAGTGATAAACTTCAAATTTTCCTCAATATTGGTGATACAGTAAACCCTACCTATCTGGTGAAGTGTCCAAAGCCACTCCGATACTCTGTCTTGACCTTGACTTCGAGTTCTTCCATGGGTCGTCGTCACGCGGACCGGACTTCCAGACAAAATTTCCGTTGCATCTTTCTTCTGTATTTCAATGTTTTCTATTTCATATTCCATATTACTAGATCTAGGTACTTCGCTTCTCGAGTCGTCATTACATGTAGAAACATCCATTACTAGATCTACATTGTTATTAATCTGAAAATCATACACACGATCATCTTCAAATCTCAGCTTACGCCGTGTGGAATGCCTTTCATCGTTTGATTTACTTTCATTCTCATCGTTTATACCGTTATTATCAAACAAATTTGTAACAGGTAAAGGAGGAAAATCATAATAACTTGAACTTCTGTACTCCGATGCATCCCCTTCACTTCTTGATTTTGTGCAATTGCCGTTGTATGGACTATATGAATCATCGTATGACGCACAATCAGAACAATTGGAGATAGTTTCTAATCTGTCGGAAACAACACTAGAATCTCGTCCAGGTTTTACTTCCGATTTTTTCCGTTTTTCATCCTCTTTAGCTGTTGTTCTCATATCCATGACTTTGTTCCCCACAACGTAGGCTAACGAACCGGTACCTATGCTCGAATGCATTGACTGGCACTGCTTAACAAGGTCTCTGTACCGTTCCCTGCATGTGTAATTTTCATCTGACAGTTATTATATCAAACATAATTTGTTTATAAAATCTTACAATCAAAACAGTAAAATACCTCCTTGCAGTCCTTAATTTTCTCCGGTAATCTGCAGTACTGCTTAAAGCATAACAGCCTAAAAGAAACTCCCAAACTTCAGGTCTTATAGACGGATCTACCCCCTGCCAAACAAATAAAAAGAAAACGTTACGACATACGTGTAAAAAGAATTGGTTTTTGCTTCACAAACATGTTGCAAAAGAAATCAACAAGAATAATAAAAAGATAGATGCCCTTTTTCAATGACATACACCTGAATGTGAACAGGATGCAGAAAAAAAGAAAAAGAAAAAGAAAACGAAAAAGATAAAATGGATAAAACGTTACCCCTAACATAATCAATTTCAGTGCTTTCTGAAAACCGAAAACCTTTCCATCACTATCAAATGTTGTTTGCCACTTCTCCGGTTTAAGCTTTTTGTTTATCTGCACAGTTCACAAATTTATTAAAAAAGACAGAACACAATCTCATAAGCCGGGTCATGAATCACAATATAACTGCAACCACTAAAGTACTCCATGACCAGGGCCGTTCCTACGTTTTTGGAGACCCTAAGCGAACTATAAAGTGGGGGCCCTAATTTCGCCGACAAACTCTCCTCCAATCCCGATGCCATGGGTGATTACCCTTACTTTTTTCGGCTAGTGATAGCCGATAGCCTAGAAATTGAAAGCAGGTTGCTATGGGAAATGGGAACGATGATTGCGGCTGTATTTTGGGGATTTAGGCCGCTAACTAATGATGATTAGGTCGATGGTGGTTGTGTTGTAATAGCTGGAAATCAAGGCGAAATGGGCTTTGCAACTTGGTCTTTTTTTGCCAAACAATATTTATTTTGGACTCCTTCAATGAAAAACATGTTTAGTTTTGAAATAAATGTATTTATCCGGGCCTAATACATATAACTATATATAAAAACTTTCTAAAAATTCGAAGGCCCTAATTTTTTGGTGGCCTAGGTCCGTGCCTAGGTTACCAAGCCTATGGACCCGGCCCTGCTCCATGACAAGCAGTAGAGTTTAAAGAATTCGACAAACAAAATCCACATGTTAAACAAAAAAAAACGGAAACTGATCTTTTTGTAGCAAAACTCTGTATCCTCTCGTTCCACGTTTAAATGCATTAAAACCGTACAGGCAATTAAAAGGGAGGATCATGTTTGGAGTCTTACAGTAACAACCTTTATCGGCGATTGATGAAGACAAGGTTCCCCAATATCCCGAACCATAGAACCGACTCGCTGCAAATTGACCGTCCCACTCTTCCCACACGTCCATTGCTTATGATCTCCGTCAAACGACATCATCAAAAACTCTTAAATATTAATCAATTCCACTCCACCTTCATCATCTAGCAATCAACATATAATTAACAAGCAGATAAACAAAACAAAACAATAGCATTAATTAATTAATTCATAATAATACAACAACAATAACAATTCTATTATTGTTATTAATTATTATTAATAATTAATAATATTATTAAAACCTAGTTCCAAATTATAAAACCCTAAAGTGATAAAACTCAAAATCACACTCCCTCACTAACATAAAACAAACAATAGGCGACAAAAACAAACAAGATCGACTCAATTGAACGACTAATTAGAACAAAAACCCTAATATACCAGTGAAACAAACAAATGGACGAAGTAATTGACGAACGAGTGGAATGTTGGACGATGATCGGATGAGATGAAATTGAGAAGAATGATGTGGTACCTGAAGATCAGTGAGGTGATTGTAATGGCGGATGAAAGTTGAAGATCGTGTAGATTGGAGATGAGAGAAGATGGGTGTAGCAGTTGCGTCTCCATCAACTCAACAAAGACCGTTTCTTTCGTTTTCGCCTGGATTTTGTTTTCCCCTTTTTCACGTTAGTTTTTTTTTTTAATCTTATAATATTGTTATTATTATAAAGAAATACCATGGGTGGTATGATAAATATGTAACGGTTTATTCCTTATCATTCCAATGGTAAGGTATAGATTAGGATATAATGACCGAGTTAAATGTCATTTTAGTCCTTGTGATTTGATTATTTTGCTAGTTTAGTTTAGAGATTTGAAACGTTGTCATTTTAGTTTCAAATAGTTTTAAAAGTTGTCATTTTAGTCCATTAGGTTAACTTCATCCCTTTATTTTGTTAACTAGAAGGGCATTTCAGTCATTTTATATGCAATTTTGTTAACTAGAAGGGCAATTCGATCATATAAAATGATTGAATTACCCTTCTAGCTAACATAAAAAATGGACGGAGTTAACACAGTGGACTAAAATGGCAACGCTTGAAACTAACTGGACTAAAATGGCAACGTTTCAAACCTTTGTACTAAATTGATAAAATGACCCAAACCACAAAGACTAAAATGGCATTTAACTCTATAATGATGTGTATCACATGATTTTCCAATATTTATATAGAGTTTTTTCCCAAACTAGTGTAGATACAAAAAGTATTTACTTATTTGGGTACTTTGAAAAATATTTACGTATTTGGGTACTTTTCTATATCTCTTTAATTTTTTACCTAATTTATACATTTCTTTTTATTTTTCTACCCAAAGTAAAATTAGATTACTCACAGAATTAGAATCGGCAAAAATATGAGTAATTATTTTTTGTAAAAAAAAATAAAATATTCTGCAAATATTCAAAAAAATTCTGCAAAAATTCTAAAAAAAATCTGCGAAAAATCCACAAAAAATCTGCAGAAATATATTAAAAAATTATACAATAAGTCTGCAAAGTTAAAAAAATCTGCAAAAAATATTATAAAAAAACATATAATGTATTTTTATAATATTTTTTGCAGATTTTTTTTACTTTGCAGAATTATTGTTATGGGTTTTTTTATAAAAATTGTTTGCAGATTTTTTTTAACTTTGCAGAATTATTGTAGATTTTTTAATATTTTTTTATGGATTTTTCGCATAATTTTTTGTAGAATTTTTTCAAATTTTTTTATTTTTTTTACAAAAAATAATTACTCATATTTTTGTTGATTCTAATTATGTGAGTAATCTAATTTAACTTTGGGTAGAAAAATAAAAAGAAATGTGTAAATTAGGTAAAAAAGTTAAAAGGATATATAAAAGTACCCAAATAGGTAAATATTTTTCAAAGTACCCAAATAGGTAAATATTTTTCAAAGTACCCAAATAGGTAAATACTTTTTGTATCTACACTAGTTTGGGGAAAAAAAACTCTATTTATATATGTGAATGTGATGTGAATTCTGATAGAGTGGTTGATTTTATGTATCTAAATAGAAAATGTCAAAAACACGCTATTGAAAAAGGTTGTGTTAAACAGGTAGTTCTACTTTTACTAAATGTATCATGTTTGTCAAATTAGTTGTTCTATGGATCGTATAAAGAACGGACTTTATGTATATGAGCTTTTATACGAATCGCATAAAAGGGAAATGGTTGTATGTAACACCTTATATGGGTCGTTGCAGTGTCAACTTAGGTATTCTTTATCACACCCCCAAAATCCACCCGCGGAGTATCACCGCTTGAGAGCGTGACTGGTCAGGATCAAGCCACCAATCATATTGAACAAGTAAGTAATAAGTAAAAGTAAATGTATTTCAACCAAACCAATATGAAAGGTGTTTAAAACATAAGTGCAATATCAATGTTTAGCGGAAGCATAAAAATAACCCAACATAAGTATGAATATAATGTCATAATGTTTAATCAAAGCATTCATGATCCTTGTCCACAACGACCGTGCCTCCCAGTGCAAGCTCCATGTATTCCTAACGACCTGCAAGGCATGTAACAGAGAGTCAACAACTAGTTGAGCGAGTTCACAGTAAATAAGTTCGTAATAGTAAGTCCGTTGCACCTCCATGCGTTAGTAACTAAGTCAATTGTATGTTCGTATAGTGGGGGCTTCCCATGTGTGCATGTACTAGACTAGAGGTAACCATAAGTGTTCTTCTTAACCCGAGAAAGTAGTACGTACAAGGTTTACGTAGGTTTTACGTAAGTGCCCTTCTCAACCCGAGGACAGTGGTACGCGGGGGTTTACGTAGGTTTTACGTAAGTGCCTGTCACAACCCGAGGCAGTAGTGAGTATAAGTTTACGTAGGTTTTACGTAAGTGTCCTTCGCAACCTGAGGACAGTGATGAGTACAAGTATATGTAGGTTTTACGTATGTATCCTTCGCATCCGAGGACGATGGTAGATAGTCTAGTAACAGTGTAAGTACAAATCCCATTCTTTCAATCCCATTCCCAACCCCGGGAATCCCATGCCTTGGTTAGAGTGTGAACTCACCTTGGTTTGCTCAGTTTGTTATTGCTTCTAATGTTAATTAATGGTTAGGTCCGTTACACACGACCTAAGGTACATTGCATATAAACTTAATGTAAGTGTTTACGTTCAAATAAGGTTTACAATTCCTTGGTGTCCAAACAACTGTGTTCCGTGTGATAATTGTTTACAGATGGACATGACATAGATTGCACATTCATACAGTAACATAGGTAACATACAGTAACATGCAGTGGCATAAAGTGGCATACAGTAACACTTATGAACCAAACAACAATCTCGGACCCCTTTAATGTTTGAAAACTCAGACCATGTGTTTTGTTTACAAAACTCGGATCATACAAGTATTAATAAAAACTCAGACTAGGCAACCAAACAAAGTTCGGACCATTCATGCTTATAAAACTCGGACCCAAACACTCCTTATATATCATCCAGCAAGTTCGGACCATTCAATAAATTCGGACCATGTAATAAGTTCGGACTATATATATCATTAAATCAAAACTCAGACCAAACACTCTTTATAAAAACTCGGACTATATATGCTTTACAGAAATTCGGACCATTTAATCAATACTTAAAAGTCGGCCATACATTACATCACAAAAGTCGGACCATGTGTTCAATCCAAAAGTCGGACCATTCATGCATCAAAAAGTCGGACCTTGTGCATTTCATAAAACTCGGACTCAAGGAGTCCTTATAATATTCGTACCATGTTTCACTTATATATATAATTCGGACCAACAATCAATCATGCGAATATTCAAATTCAATGGAACGGTTACGTTTTACGATCAAGAACCCTAATCCCAGACATTGCCAGTGCTGTAATCAAACAGACAATCTAACCATTCTAGCATATCAAACATCATAGTGACAGGCAAAAGGTTACGCAAATACTCATAAACCATTGTGCAAACAATCAGAATGATCAATAAACACAGAACCATTGTTTGGAGAACTAGGGTTTTGCACGAATCAAATAATCAAGGATTAACAACAAATAATCATTAAACATTTACCTTAGATTGATTCTAGATGAAGAGAGGGATCAAAAGTGATGATTGAGAGCTTGTGCCACCAAGAATGATGAAGAAGATGATTGTAGGAGAGGATTGTAGATGAATATTGAAAGTACGTGTGATGATTTGTGAGATGATTTGTGAGAGAGGTTAGGGTTAAGAGTTACTAAGATTTCACTAACTACTCTACTCACCCCTAAGTATCATCTTTTACATAAAACACACACATCACAATATAATTTACAATCAAGGCACAAAGTTCTCATGTAAGTCAATTAATGCATAAAGTAGTACATAGTTCCATGAAATGCTAAAGATTGTGTGACCAACTTAATTGTGTTAAGTTAAGGCATTAACCTGTAGTTACGAGTTGTCACATTGTGAGTTAACATGTCGTAACGTGCGTGCGTGATTCCATGTTTTTATGTCTACTTCTTGTTTGATTTAACGATCATGCTGCAAAGTGCGAGTCCTAAATACTAATTACTTATAAAAATTTTGAAGATCGATGTAAAACCAAAACATATAAAAAAAATCATGTAAACAAAGATAAGCATAAGATATTAAAAGCTATGAGCTAAATACTAATTTTATTTTTTGAATGACAACTTTGACTCATGTTATGATTAAACCAATAATCCTACATTGTTCATTGTTGCCCATAGGGTCGGCTCATAGGGCTTTTCACTTTAGACACAGGGCTTTTCACTTTAGACACAGGGCTATAGCCACCAGAAATCAAGATCCGCAAATTTTTATTAAATTATTATATATAGTATGTGTGTTAAGGACCAAATTAATAAATTATTTGCAAAACACAACTAGTTTTCTATTAGGAAAAAGGGTCCAATTTAAAAGGATCACTTCTGAATTAAAAACTCTAGCTAATAGTCTAATATGCATAACTGCATCATTTGACAATTGGTTATTCAGCTTAAAATCTCTCAACTATAGCTGCCATTATCATTCCCAATTCCCAGCGTGTTTGCAAGTGTATCTAAGTTATCACTATATTGTTACGAACGAGGGGTCGTTTTTTGTGAAATGATACATATTATGATTTAAATGGCCCCCACTTTGTATTTCGTTTAGGGCCTCCAAAAACGTTGAAACGACCATGATTGCCTAGGTTCGAACCTGAAACCTCTTTCTAAAAAGCATATACCTTTACCAAATGAGCTAGTCTTACATCATGGTCAGCTCGATAGGCTTAGCATTCTAGGCAAAGGCCTAGGGTCCCAAAAAGTATGGCATTCAATATTTTTTTCATATATTATATGTGTATTTAACCCAAATGAACAAACACATATGTAAAGACATAATGACCAAAACAAGTAAAATGTTTAGACCTCGCAACTGCAATTGACGTGAATATCGATTGGGGGAGAAATTAGAGGTAATAGATTGCTTATGATCTCCATCAAACGACATCATCAAAAACTCTTAAATATTAATCAATTCCACTCCACCTTCATCATCTGGCAATCAACATATAATTAACAAGCAGATAAACAAAACAAAACGATAGCATTAATTACTTCATAATAATATAACAACAATAACAATTCTATTATTATTGGTATTATTATTAATTATTATTATTATTAATATTATTAAAACCTAGTTCCAAATTATAAAACCCTAAACTGATAAAACTCAAAATCACACTCCCTCACTAACATAAAACAAACAATAGGCGACAAAAACAAACAAGATCGAGTTAATTGAACGACTAATTAGAACAAAAACCCTAATATTCCAATGAAACAAACGAACGAAGTAATTGACGAACGAGTGAAATGTTGAACGATGATCGAAGACGTGATCGGATGAGATGAAATTGAGAAGAATGATGTGGTACCTGAAGAGAAGAGAAGTGAGGTGACTGTAATGGCGGATGAAAGTTGAAGATCGTGTAGGTTAGAGATGAGAGAAGATGGGTGTAGCAGTTGCGTCTCCATCAACTCAACAAAGACCGTTTCTTTCGTTTTCGCCTGGATTTTGTTTTCCCCTTTTTTCACGTTAGTTAGTTTTTTTATCTTATAATATTGTTATTATTATTGTATAGAAAAGAAATACCATGGTTGTATGATAAATATCGTAACGGTTTATTCCATCATTTCAATTTCAATGGTAAGTATAGATTAGGATATAATGACGGAGTTAAATCTCATTTTACTTCGTGTGATTTGGATTATTTTGTCAGTTTAGTTCAAAGGTTTGAAACGTTGTCATTTTAGTCCAAATAGTTTTAAACGTTGTCATTTTAGTCCGTTGGGTTAACTCCGTCCCTTTATTTATTAACTAGAAGGGCATTTCGGTCATTTATATGTAATTTTGTTAACTCGAAGGGCAATTCGACCATATAAAATGATCGAATTACCCCTCTAGCTAACATAAAAAATGGACGGAGTTAACACAGTGGACTAAAATGGCAACGCTTGAAACTATTTGGACTAAAATGACAACGTTTCAAACCTTTGGACTAAACTGACAAAATGACACAAACCACAAAGACTAAAATGGCATTTAACTCTATAATGATGTGTATCACATGATTTTCCAATATTTATATATGTGAATGTGAATGTGAATTCAGATAGAGTGGTTGATTTTATGTACCTAAATTAGAAAAAAGTTGTGTTAAACAGGTAGTTCTACTTTTACTAAATGTATCATGTTTGTCAAATCATTTGTTTTAAGGATCGTATAAAGAACGGACTCTATGTATATGAGCTTTTATACGAATCACATAAAAGGGCAATGGTTGTAAGTAACACCTTATATGGGCCGTTGCAGTGTCAACTTAGGTATTTTTATGAGTTAACATGCCGTAACGTGCGTGCGTGATTCCACGTTTTTATGTCTACTTTTTGTTTGATTTAACGATCAAGCTGCAAAGTGCGGATCCTAAATACTAGTTAGTTATGAAAATTTTGAATAACTATGTAAAACCAAAACATATTAAATAAACCATGTAAACAAAGATAAGCATAAAATATTAAAAAGGTATCAACTAAATACATGATATGTTTGGGCTTTGTAGGAAGATGATGCATTATCGTAAATTTGTGTATATGCTTGTTTCTTTACTTATATGACTCTCTCTCTCTCTCTCTCTCTAACAGAGAAAAGAAAACAATTACCACTTTGGTGATTTTGTTTTACCTTATGGTTGTGATTATTAACGTGACTATAATTAGATCAAAATAAATAATACAATATAATTAATGTAGGGATATTCTAAACGAACCTCCAATACATTACACAGGCATACAGGGCCTGCAATTTATTAGTATACGACCAAATATAGTGGTATACACTTATAAAGTTATTTGAACACAAAAATAATTTTATTTTTTGAATGACATTGTTTACTCATGTTATGATTAAATCAATAATCCTACATCATTCATTATTGCCCACAGGGCCGGCTCATACGGCTTTTCACTTTAGACACTGAAGGGGTATGGTCCCAGATCCCGCGTCAGCATCGACCGCGAGTGACCATTACCCTTATCAAAACCTCCACTAGCTAATAACCTACTTATGTCCGTGCGGGAACGCATCGACACAGTGGTTGAATCCAATATGTCCAGTGATGGAGGAGGACTTACCTGGAATATGAGAACGGTAGGGTGATGCGGCAAAGCATCACATCTGGTGTATGAAAACGGAAGTATTCACAGCGACGCGGCCTGGCACCGCGTCTAGTGAACACTTCTATCAATACAAGGAAGCTGCGACAGTCACCACAGGCGACGATGCAGCTGGCACCGCGTCTCGCGTATTTCTTGATCACAAGCAAGGGACGCGGTAACATCAGATGTTACCGCAGGCAGCGATGCGGCTCGCACCGCATCCTATACGCCCAACAAGTGGGACTGACACCACAGTGCAAGTAGCACCGATGACAGTCATCTGTCAGGGCTACGTAAGTAACAGACTGACGTGGCGTAACCTCCACACCCGACAAGCCTGACACACCTGCAAAGGTGCAGCACGTCGTCAGTCTGTCCATCATCCTCCTCCTTCACTCCTCGGCTATAAATACCAACCCCAAACCAGGTTTGAGGTATCTCTGTACAACTCTCTCACTACTACTACTATCATACTTTGCTTCCCAAACAGATTACTGATTCTCACGCCGGAGAGTGGTAACAAGGAGCACCCCCCACCCCATCCTCCTTGTTACGAGTCACGGTTTGTTTCCTTGTGCAGGAGATCAACCCACCGGTGATCCAGCCAGCGATCCTCGAGAGGAAGGGATTAACCCTTCTTGACGAGATCAGTGAGTTAACCCTGCCCGGCTAACCATTGTTTCATCATTGGCGCCCACCGCTACTCTTAGCACTTTTTAAACCATCCTTTTCCCTCTCACAAGATCATAACTGATCACCAAAACAACACTGAGGATAACCAAAATCCCACAAACCTAGGTCCGGTAGGGGTCAATCCCTCAACCTCGCAACCCGGACACATCGGCACGTCGACGCAAAGGGGCCCATCCCTTACGTTCGGACATGACTTATCACAGTACGCATCTGTGATCCCACCAGGCACGGACCTTCATACCTGGTATGACCAGCAGGCAGCCCTCCTGACTGCAACATACAACCGCGCTTGTGCGGAAGCGCAAATACAAGCTGGGCCTACCCCAGCACCGCACACCCCTGCCAACCGTATTCTACAATACGAAGGCAGGGTACATTCACGTCCAGCTTCGAGAAGCAGACATGAAGACCGCGGATCATCTTACTGTGAGGTCCGCACAATAAACGAGGACGATTCCCCCACCAGGGGACCAGTGCATACCCGCCTAGGTCCTTACGTTGAGGACAGGCGACGGTCCGCATCTCGACATGGCTCTGGAATTCAGAGCCGGTTGGGCCCGCAACCGTATACCGAAGGGTATGGTCGTACCGACCCGGACGACCATACATATATCGGGGATTCGCATGACACCAGCAGCAGACCGGGAGGACGCAACTATGTCCCTCCCACTCATCCCCGCAACACATACCTCAGGGCCTCAAAACTCCCTGAGAACCAGCCATACAGGCCGAAAGCTGCGGCCGAAAATTCCAGATTCGCCCCGCGAATTGCCCACGCCCATGTTACCACAACAAAATTCCCATTCAACGTCGGGAAATACAACGGTTCGTCCGACCCGGACGACCACATGAACGTTTTCATGGGCGCAGGGTGCAACGGCCTGTGGGACGAACCCACCTGGTGCAATTTTTTCCCCTAGACCCTCACGGGCCTGGCCAGGGCATGGTTCGATTCTTTGCCAGTGGGATCACTGGCCTCATTCGAGGACTTGCATGTAAAGTTCCTCGCTCATTTCAGCCAGCAACGACGTCACGTACGTGACTCATTGGACGTCATGAATATCTGGCGAAGGGACGACGAATCTCTAGAAGCATTCGTCGTCCGGTACAATAAAGAGTGCCTAGAGATAGGTGACGTGCAAGACCAAATGGCACGGAACCATTTCATCAAGGCCGTTAGGGACAGGCAGATGGTCATGACCATCTCTGGCAAGGAGGGCTTGCCTAAAAAATGGGAAGATGTCATGGCCGCGGTCAAGACATACGCCCAGACGCAGCGGTCTCTCGAACCGCATGTGTCAAAGGCACAGCCCCAAGCCGCACCTCCCACCAAGGGTCCAAGCGTAACAATAAACGCAACCGGGACGTTGGAAATCGCGATTTTCCAAACCATACTTTCCGCGGACCAACCCATTTGACCCAAGGAACTACAACCCCCAACGGGACAACCGGGCACCAAAGAAAGATTCTCGGGACCGCAACTGGACCGAGATCACTGTGTCGCCAAGCAAAGTCCTTCTAACAGACGCACAGCTCTTGCGACCTGCCCAACCGATGAAGTACAAGAAAAATCAGGATCTCACACTCTATTGTGAGTATCACAAGGACTTGGGCCACACCACAAACAACTGCATCAGTCTCCGGCTGGAGATTGAGCGAGCCTTAAAAGAGGGGAAACTACAACATCTTTTGTCGGGTGGGCAGAAACCCACCAAGCGCATCACCCCTCATGGCGAAGGCACCTCCTCCGGGAAGAAGACCATGTACGTGGCCTCCATCCACATGATCAACGGAGGTAAAGGTAGGCCGCACAAAGCGGCGAGAAGGCCGGACAATGACTAGAAAGACGAGCAAGTCGTCTTTCCAAAAGTCCGAGGCGGACCGCGCGACAGGCGTGCCGTCGTTATTACAGGCCAACTGGCGCATTACTGCACCGAGCGTCTATTCATCGACCCGTGCAGTACTTCTGATATAATCTACGAACAATGCTTCAACCAGTTCGACCAGGAGGACAAAGATCGGTTGCAGGCAGTAGATTACCCATTGGTCGGGTTCGCAGGGGAAACTGTCTTTCCCCTGGGCCAGATTACTTTTCCTGTGCGTCTTACCAGCGGAAGGCACACAAGAACAGAAGAGGTAAACTTTATGGTTTTACCTCACACCTCCAGATATGACGTACTCCTTGGGAGGGAATCCCAAGGCGATTTCAATATGATTACGTCCGTCCCCCACTCTGTTGTCGGTTTTCCAACCGAATCGGGGGTCGCGATAATCTACGCACGCAGAGACGTCATGATGTCGGACGAAATACGTCCGACCAAGGTCGCAAGGCCCACCCCCAACAACCAACCAGAAAAATGGGTTCTCAACGCGAGATACCCAGAACAAAAGGTTACATTGGGTCACGCCTTATCCCCGACCACCAAAGCGCACCTGAAGCAGCTTCTCTTCAGGAACCAAGACATTTTCGCATGGACACCCGCAGACATGACAGGGGTCCCACATGATATCGCGCAACATCACTTGAATACCTTGCCAGGTATCAATCCGGTGATCCAAGGCCAACGCCACCTTGGATCCGCTAAAAACCAGGCGATGCAAGAGCAGGTCGAAGAACTGCTCTCCGCAGGCATCCTGCGTGAAGTTAAATACCAGACTTGGTTATCCAACCCAGTCATGGTAGAGAAACCATCCGGGGGCTGGTGCATGTGCGTCGATTACAAGGACCTCAACAAAGCCTGTCCCAAGGATTGTTACGCACTTCTAGAAATCGACGAAAAGGTCGATAATCTCGCACCATTCAGGTGGAATTGTTTCCTCGATTGCTACAAAGGTTACCACCAGGTACAAATGGCAATCGAGGATGAAGATAAAACGGCATTCCGCACTCCTACCAGGAATTACTGTTATACAAAAATGCCGTTTGAGTTGCGCAACGCGGGCGCAACCTACCAAAAACTGATGAGCGACACTTTCCGCGGGAAAATAAGCAAAAGTGTCGAAATCTACATGGACGACCTAGTCTTCATGAGCATGGAGGAAGATACCATGCTCACAGATATCAAAAGAACATTCCAGACTCTGTGAAGCGTTAACATAAAGCTCAATCCAGGGAAATGCTCATTTGGAATGGAAGAAGGCAAATTCCTTGGGTTCATCGTGACTAAAGATGGATTCAAGGTAAACCCGGAAAAAGTTCAGGCGATCGAGCGCATGCCATCGCCTTCAACAATGAAAGATATGCAGCGACTGGCCGGCATGCTAGCCGCACTCAACAGATTCTTAGCCAACCATGCAGCTAAGTCTTTCCCTTTCATCAAGACCCTGCGGAACTGTTTAAAGAAAGAACAATTCCAGTGGACCGCAGAGGCTGAGAACGCTTTCCGAGAAATGAAGGAGTGTTTGATACAACTCCCAACTTTAACCGCACCACGCAAGGATGAGCCACTCATATTATACCTATCTGCCGCAGACAACGCGGTAGGTGCGGTATTGATAGTGGAGCGGAAGGGGGTTCAAACACCCATCTATTACATCAGCAAGATGCTCAACGACCCAGAGACGAGATATTCAATAATGGAGAAGTTGGTATTAGCATTGGTGCACGCTTCACGACGGTTGCGACGCTACTTCGCAAATCATGTCATCACAGTGCTAACCAATTACAGGATCGACCCGATCCTATCCAAACCTGACATCTCTGGGAGGTTAGCAAAATGGGCAATAGAGCTGGGCGCGCACACGCTGAACTATAAATCGCGCCCCGCGATTAAAGGCCAAATCTTAGCTGATTTCGCCGCCGAAGTACCGGTGAATCGCATCCAAGAATGCGAAGAAGCACAAAACCCTGCACCAACACCATCTTCCTCAGAAACATGGGCACTATTCACCGATGGTGCCTCCAACGAGGAAGGTGCAGGCGCAGGTCTGCGACTCGTCAGCCCTGATGGTCAAGAGCTTACATATGCAATCCGCCTCGATTTCAAAAGCACAAATAACGAGGCCGAATATGAGGCCCTATTGGCAGGACTACGTTTAGCAGTCAAACTCAGCGTGCAACATCTGGAAGCACACGTCGACTCTTTGTCGGTTGCAGGACAGATACGCGGCGACTATGCCGCAAAGGGGGATATCATGATCCTCTACCTCGAGCAAGCCCTGCAACTAACATCAAAGTTCACTTCATTTAACATCCGACATATTAACAGAAGTGAAAACAAATCCGCGGATGCACTCTCAAAACTTGCATCCACCAGCTTTCAACACCTGGCAAAGGAGATACGCATCGAAATTCTACAAAATCCTTCAGTACCCCTGCGCCAGGTCAACGTCATCCAATACGGCACAACATCTTGGATGACACCAATTATTGCATATTTGCAATCAGGTGTGACTCCCGAAAGCAAGTCAGAGGCACGCAAGCTACAATACAAAGCATGCCATTATCAAATGGGAGACGGTATCTTATACCGCAAATCATACCTAGGGCCACTCCTACGATGCGTCAACCCCCAGGATGCCACATACCTCATCAGAGAGATACACGAGGGTATGTGCGGCATACACGCAGGACCACGCATGGTAGTGGCCAAAATCATGAATGCTGGGTACTACTGGCTCGACATGCACCTGGACGCCGTCAAAGAGTTGCGCAAATGTATTAACTGTCAGCGACACGCTCCAAAAACATTGCGCCCCAAAAACAACTTGGTCCCGGTCACCACCGCCTGGCCCTTTCAGAAATGGGCAATCGACGTGGTCGGACCCTTCCCAGACGCACCAGGCGCAGTCAAATTTATCATAGTAGCGGTTGATTACTTCACAAAATGGGTAGAGGCGAAACCGCTCGCCTCAACCATGTCACACCCCGATTTCCACGTGTATCACCGGTGGGCCCGGTGGGGGATTACCGTGACGATGTTGGCAACAATGTAGTCAAACCACACAATTATATGATGCACAGCGGAAGCTTAAAGGTAAATATATATTTCAACCTCTGGTTGTAATATCAAATGTATTACAGAAGTCGAATATCCACAGCGGATCAAATAAAAATATTGTTCATTCAGATATCGCATCGAGTTTGCGAGACTATCTATGATGCTTAGGAAGCCAATACCAGCCCATTTCGTTTAGTACCTGCATTTAATCTTTTTGGGGAAAATACGTCAGTTTACACTGGTAAATACGTTCAACTGACACATTTGAAAATGTTTATTAAAATTGATTTGAATGCACAAGGCACAAATTCTTTTATAACTTGGGAAAATCATAATAATCTTGTGAACGTTTTACATGTTCTTTTATGCGTTCAGTAGCCCGGGTCGTGCCGGGTTAAAGATTAATTGACACACCACATTGCGTAAAACCGTAGTATAAAAACCAACGGCTACGTCTTTTAATTTATATGTCGACAATATATACCGGGTGTACGCCTACACCGGGATGTCGATGGTCGTGGCCATTTCGTAAAATGATGCCAAGGATATCCGGGACAACGGTCAATAACCCCCCAAAGGCTTTTAAGAAACAAAACTGTTTAAATGAGCCGATCATATTTAATCAATTAACCACCTAAGCGATGGAATTATATAATGCTCAATCAAGCGGTATTAATATACCGTAACCCAAGCCCATATAGGGGAAATAAGTCAAAAGTATTTACCTTTGCAAGTATATATCCTTAATTCGATTAAATCGCCGATAGCTTTTACCGGGGCTCCTAATCTGGAACGAAGGTTTTAATTAACCTCTTAGAATCCTAACGGGTCTTTATATTGGCCGTAGCCTAGACCGGTTGGTTCCGATATATGAATATGGTTTAATCGCGCGAAAAGGCGAAAACCGAGAATGGAGTGTGATTCTGACCCAACAAGTTCAGAGACTTGTTTTATATGGGTTTATGGTTCACACTCTGGATTTTGGGGTTCAAATAATATAATTTGACCCGTATCGGCTAATTTATGAAAACTAGTTTCATAAGCCGAACCGTGCGCGCAATAGGCGAAACGGTTAACCATGAGAGTCTTACGCCTACTTCCTAAGTCAATACGCCTTAAAGAGGTTGTGGTATCAGTAGGATACCTTCCGTGATGCCCGTAACGAGTTTAAGTTAAAATATCGCCCCGTAGGGGTTTATCGGTCATTTTAAAGACTTTTAAAAGGGCTTTTCGGGTTCTACAGGAAATCTGAGTTTCCCGAACAGTTTATAAAGTCTAAAATACTTTATTTATTATTTAAAATCAGTAGCAACTGGAATCGGGTCAAAAGACCTTGTAGAACTCATGTTTTGGCCGAAAAGGGCATATTCGGTATTTACCGAACCGTAGCCATAACCGCAGGTTATGAGCGAGGTTAAAATTATTAAAAATCTTTAAAATTCCAAAAATATTATTTTATAACAGTGGGTAAAAGTTTTGGTGACGAATTCTTGGGTTAGATGGGCGTTATGCTAATTGCGCCGTTTATTACAAAAGTTTATTTTAATTGCGCTAATTAGCATAACTCTCATTCTAGACCTCGGATTGACGTGAAACTTTAAGGACATGCTTATAATTTAATAAGCAAGGTTCTGGTCCGTTCACGTGTCCGAAATACTCGTTTTATTTTTAAAAGGCCGTTACGGTCAACTTTTAGGCGATTAACGGAAATGCGTAAAAGACTCGGATAACTCATGAACCGATCACATAGGTTTATACCAACATGTGACCTGGTCCTAAGAGAGTCCTAAGGCATATCTATACCTCACTAAAACGGGTCAGAACTGAAGTCAAAGCAAAAGTCAAACTTTTGCGACATTCGGCTCCGAACCGGTTCAATATAGCCAATGGTCGATTCAAACGAGCGCAAACAAGTTTATATGCTTATTATCATGTTTTATGATTATCAAAACAGGTTCCATAGCATATACATTACAGATTATGTATAAAATGGCGAAACGACTTTCTGTTGACTTTTTAAGTGCGCGTTTGACTCGATATTTGACATAGTTAGAGTGGTGATCCGAGGGAACCCTTTTAGAGGTTTATTACCCACATTAATACCAACTCATAACTACTTTTGATTCGTCATAAGACTGAACCATCACTGATTCATTTTAAAGTCAAACCGTATTTACGACGGTTTGGTTTTTAGCTATTTACTAAGGAAATGTGAAACCACAAAGGGTTAGATCACTTACAGAAGCTTGAGGGAAAACTTAAGAACACAGAGGAATGCTAGAGAGCTCTTGGAATGATCAGATGAGTGTGTTTGAAGTGTGGTGAACTTATGAGCCAAGAGTGGCTATTTATAGTGTTCAAGAGACCTCAAGATCATCACAACTCAGTCTACATTTGATCATGGATGATGGGCAGGTGCCCCTAAGTGATATGGGTCGAGCATAGGGTGCCCATGCCTCATTAATTGGTTGTTGGTCGTTCAAAGGCTCCAAAAGGCATGTAGTTACAACTTTTCTGCATCTGGGCGTCCCACGCGGCCCGCATGGGAGTTCCCATGCATTTTTACGCGGGCCGCCTGAGTTTAAGAAATCAGGCGAGTTAATGAGGAGGCTCGCGGCCCGCCTCAACTTATGCCTAAACCTCACGCGGGCCGCGAGAGGTTATATTTTCTGAATTCTTAAATCTTTTGTCATGATTACGAAATCCTGGTAATTAATAACGAAATCTTTCGTAATGATTTACCTGACCTTTCGGGTTTGAAGGGGTAACTTTGCGGTTTGGCCCTCGGTTAATTACAACTAAGGACCTCGTGTTATTTACCCGCGTTGTTAAGTCCTCGGTTTGTTTATTAATTATTCAGAAAGCCTTAACTTTCATTATTGACGCTTTTAACCCTTCTCATACGAATTCGACCATATCTTTCTCGTTTTAAAACGGAACTTCGCGGAATTTATACAGTATATTTTAGTGAGCGTATAATACTGTTACGAAGCCTTGGGAACGTTAAAGGGTCACTCAGAGGTATAATTAAACATGTTGACACAGTTAACCCCTGTAGCTCGTAATCCCTCACTTTCTTCCGCGTTTCGCTTCCGTACGATTAATGATTTATTCGTTTGAAGGTATAAGCACCATTTAGGGTTACTATACAGTATATTTACCCTTGTTGACATTTATAACCCTCGAATTTATATACTTTCAAGGTTTGTCAAAATTAGTCCTTTATTTATTATGGATGCCACGTGTAATCAAATGACACGTGTTAACACATCATTTGGACACAAAATTTCGAGGTGTTACATCCTCACCCCCTTAAAATAAATCTCGACCCGAGATTTACTCAAATAAATAGGGGTACTTTTCTTTCATTGTAGCTTCGACTTCCCACGTATATTCAGGACCTGTACGAGCATCCCATTTGACTTTTATAATCGGTACGTGCTTTCTGCGAAGCTTCTTTACCTGTCGATCTTCGATCGACAAAGGTTTTTCTATAAACTTTAAGCTCTCATCTATATGCACATCTGTGTGCGGAATCACCAATGATTCATCGGCGAAGCACTTTTTGAGATTGCAGATGTGGAATACGTTATGAATTCCATTGAGCTCTTCGGGCAAATTCAATTTATAGGCAACTGATCCGACTCGTTCAATGACCTCAAAAGGTCCTATGTACCTCGGACTCAGTTTACCTTTCTTGCCGAAACGCATCACCCCCTTCCAGGGTGACACCTTAAGCAACACCTTTTCACCTACTTCGAAGTGAAGATCCTTACGTTTTGGATCGGCGTAGCTTTTCTGCCTATCACGGGCAGCCTTGAGACGTTCCCGTATCTGGACAATTTTGTCCGTTGTCTGGAACACTATCTCTGGTCCCGATAATTGGACCTCTCCCACTTCCGCCCAACAAACAGGCGATCTACATTTTCTACCGTATAAGGCCTCGAAAGGCGCAGCCTTAATGCTGGTATGGTAGCTATTATTGTAGGAGAATTCGATTAGGGGTAGGTTCTTATCCCAGTTACCACCTAAATCGATCGCACATGCACGAAGCATGTCTTCTAGCGTTTGGATAGTACGCTCACTTTGACCGTCCGTCTGTGGATGGTAAGCCGTACTGAAGTTTAAGCGCGTGCCCAAAGATTGCTGGAAACTCTTCCAGAAATGAGATGTGTACCTGGTATCTCGGTCAGAGATAATAGTCACAGGTATGCCGTGTAAGGCTACAATCTTGTCAACATAAAGTTGGGCTAGCATATCGGAGCTATATGTCTCCTTGATGGGTAAGAAATGTGCTGATTTAGTCAGCCTATCAACTATGACCCATATCGTGTCGTTCCCTTTCCTGGTTTTTGGTAACTTGGTTATAAAATCCATAGTTACACATTCCCACTTCCACTCGGGAAGTTCAGGCTGTTGTAGCAAGCCAGACGGCTTTTGGTGCTCGGCTTTGACTTGAGCACAAGTCAAGCACTTTGCTACGTGGGCGGCTACAGACTTTTTCAAGCCTATCCACCAATAGTTTGCCTTTAAATCTTGATACATCTTGTCAGCACCAGGATGGACTGAGTATTTGGAACTATGGGCTTCCTGGAGAACAACATCTCGTAGTCCTCCATAAATCGGAACCCATATACGCCCATTCAGCCTCAAGATTCCATCCTTGCTAAGAGTCAACTGCTCCTCAGTTACTCCTAGCTTTTCATTTGGATAGTTAGCTTCCAACACAGCCTCTCGCTGCGCAGCTAATATCCTTTCTATCAAATTGTTCTTCACCTCAATGCTCTTGGCATTGATTCGAATGGGTTTTATCCTTTCTTTTCTGCTCAAGGCATCGGCGACCACATTCGCCTTGTCGGGATGGTACCTGATCTCACAGTCATAATCATTCAGGGTCTCCATCCAACGGCGTTGCCTCATGTTCAACTCCTTCTGGTTGAACAAGTGCTGGAGGCTTTTGTGATCAGAATAAATCACAAATTTAATGCCATAAAGGTAATGCCTCCATAATTTTAGTGCAAATACAACAGCACCCAACTCCAAATCATGGGTGGTGTAATTCTTTTCATGCACCTTTAGTTGTCTTGAAGCATAGGCAATCACCTTGCCCTTCTGCATAAGCACACACCCCATGCCTTTGTGTGATGCGTCGCAGTAAACCACGAACTCATCAGTACCTTCTGGTAATGTCAACACAGGAGCGTTGCTTAGCTTCTGCTTCAGGATTTCGAAGGACTCTTGCTGCTTTGGGCCCCAAATAAACTTTTCTTTCTTCTTGGTCAAAGAAGTCAAGGGCGCAGCAATCCTCGAAAAATTCTCTATAAACCTCCTGTAGTATCCTGCCAATCCCAGGAAACTACGAATCTCGGTAGGCGTCTTTGGCTCCTGCCAGTTCATGACCGCCTCTACCTTAGCGGGATCCACCTGGATACCACGCTCACTCACAACGTGACCCAAAAACTGAACCTCTCTTAGCCAGAATTCACATTTCGAGAATTTGGCGTAGAGTTTCTCACGTTGTAGTAATTCGAGAATGCAACGGAGATGCTTCTCGTGATCAGCTTGGCTTTTAGAATATATCAGGATATCGTCGATGAAGACGATGACAAATTTATCCAAATACGGCTTGCAAACGCGATTCATGAGATCCATGAACGCAGCCGGTGCATTTGTGAGCCCAAAAGGCATCACTAGGAACTCGTAATGACCATAGCGAGTCCTAAATGCTGTCTTGTGTACATCTTCATCTCTGACCCTTAGCTGATGATAGCCCGACCTCAAGTCGATCTTCGAGAAATAGCTTGCTCCTTGCAGCTGGTCGAATAGATCATCTATCCTTGGCAAAGGATATCTATTCTTTATAGTAACTTTGTTTAGCTCTCGGTAGTCGATGCACAAACGCATCGACCCGTCCTTCTTCTTTACAAAAAGGACCGGTGCTCCCCAGGGAGACGAACTAGGTCGGATAAAACCTTTCGCCAGCAGTTCATCCAACTGGGTCCTTAGTTCTTTCATTTCCGTCGGAGCTAATCTGTAAGATGCTCTCGCTATCGGAGCTGCTCCGGGAATGATGTCTATTCTGAACTCCACTTGTCTATCTGGTGGCAAACCAGGTAGTTCTTCAGGAAAAACCTCGGGATATTCAGAAATGACAGGAAGATCTTCTATCTTCGGCTTAGGCTCTTCTATTATTACCTGAGCCATGTAAATTACGCCACCTCTGTTCAAACACTTTGAGGCTTTGAGCATAGATACGTCCTCGGGCAATCCGTACTGCGTATCTCCTCGAATGGTAAGAGATTCACCACTCGGAGTCTTTAAAACTATCTGCCTCTTGCCGCAAATGATTTGGGCCTGGTTATGGGATAACCAGTCCATGCCTAGCACAATGTCAAAACCCGCTAATTTGAAGGGAAGTAGAGATAAAGGAAAAGAATGGTTCCTAATGGATATTTCGCATCCTTCTAGAACAGTAGAGTCGGTTTCTATCGTGCCGTCTGCTAACTCTACTTCGTATTTCACATCAAGGGTTTTGATAGGCATATTTAGTAGTTGGCAAAATTTTTGGTCTACAAAGGATTTATCAGCGCCAGAATCGAATAGTACTCTTGCAAATATATTATTTACGAGAAAAGTACCTGTAAGCACGTTGTCGTTCTGGACCGCTTCCTTTGCATCCATGCGAAAAACTCTCGCATTTGACTTCTTTGTCTCTTCCGCCTTTTTGGCATACTTAGGGCAGTTACTCTTGATGTGCCCCTTTTCATTACAACCATAGCAGGTTGCATCCTTGATCTTTTTGCACTCCACGGTCTTATGATCCTTGGACTTGCATAGTCCACAGGATGGAGTCTTTGATTGTGACTGGGAGTTCGATGCAAATATGCACTTCCCAGAGTGGGGTTTCTTGCAGATTTTGCAGTGGGGTCTCTCACCGGCTTGCCCATCCTTCTTTGCATCCGACCCCCTTTTGCCTTCACCGTTTCCACGGTGCTTTTTCCCAGACCTCCGTGAGGTATCATCCTCACGTTTCCGCTTCTCTGCCTCCTTGCTCCTTAGGGCCCTCAGACGGACCGCATCCAATGTAAGAGACAAGGAGAGGTCAGTAACTGACCTGAAGGTCGTCGGCCTAGAGGCCTTCACACTAGCCTTTATCGCAGGCTCCAAGCCCCCAATGAAACGGGCAATCCTTCGGGGCTCCGGTGTCACAAGATATGGTACCAGGCGTGACATTGTATTGAAACTTGTCAAATATGCCTGGCAGTCCAGGTTCGTCATCACCAGTGAGACAAAGTCAGCCTATATCTTCTCAACCTCATGTTGAGGGCAGTAGTTTTCCTTTATGAGGGCAATAAACTCCCCCCATGACATTTTGTATAAAGTAGACTTACCTGAAGCCTGCACCAAAGCTCTCCACCACGCCAGGGCCTCGCCCTTAAATGACTGGGACACAAACTTCACCACGTCCCTCTCAGCGCACCCGCTGATGTCCACAATCGTGTCCATCTCGTCTAGCCAGGTGATACAGTCAACAGCACCTTTCTCCCCTGTAAATTCCCGGGGCTTACAAGATACAAAGTATTTGTAGGTGCAACCCTTTGCACCAGATGCATCAGTGTACTCGCGATCGCGATGAACACTGTTTTCAGCTGACGAGTGCTTATCGTCATCTTTCTTGGGTTGAGAAGGTGGTTTGGAGTGTGTCTTTGGTTTGGAGAGGGGTTTTGTCACAGACCTGCTGTGGGACTCAGTGTTTTGACGATCCAGAGCTGCCTGAACAACTTCGTTTATTAGAGCCTTTAATTGTGCGCCGGTTAGGTGCACCTGAGCATTATCGTAATCGTCTTCATTTGTATGGCTGTTAACTCCGTTAGGATCCGCCATTGTAACTAAAATCTGTTACAGAAGATAACAAAAATTTATTTAGAAGTTTATTATGGAATTGTCTTTCATGACAATTCGTTAACCATGGTAACAGAGACCATATCTGGTTAACTTATCACACATTTAATATTAGGATTTGAATACATCCTATTGTAGCTATAATAATAATATTGGCGGCATAAAGCCTAATCACGAAGATGTTTTATAATATTGGCCGAGATTACAGAGAATCAAAGGCATAGAGGTTTGAACCGTAGTTATTTTACCTCTTTCTGACAGGGAGTCATAAACCACCACTGTCTTTGGTCTTTATTAGACAATCATTACGGCCCATAGGCACTACACCTCTAATGGATGTTTTATCAAGGTTGGCCCGTAGGCACTACATCACTAATGGACGTTTTAATAAGTTTGGCCCGTAGGCACTACATCACTAATGGATGTTTTAATAAGTTTGGCCCGTAGGCACTACATCACTAATGGATGTTTCAATATGGTTGGCCCGTAGGCACTACATCACTAATGGATGTTTTAATATTGTGATCACCTTTACTGGTGATTTAGCCCATGATTTATAAATCATTTAGTTGGGTCTTTAAAATCTTTTAAGGATTATCGTATAAGAATGACGTGTGTGATTTTAACGAATCACATCTGCCATGAGTGTTAACATGCTTGCAGAGGTTATCAACGAATCTGAATCTTATAATTAGGTCGTACCATCATGACCGGATCTTAAAAGACACCATGCTAGGTTTCACCTTTTAAGATTCTTTATTTAGGCAGATCAATGTAAAAGGAATGGTTTTGATTTATTTCATACATATGAAAACAAACTCATAAAATACATTCCATAAATTTCAACTATTATCACATGTTGCCCTAAACGGGTCTTAAACAGTACATACCTTTAATAAGGTTAAAATAACAGATAGGTCCATACAGGGACTAGTTCATGACATATGTCCTTGTAGGATTAAAATACGATAAGTCCATATAAGGACTGAAATACGATAAGTGTCCACGCAGGGACTTATTTCAAAAGTAGAAATTACATTAATATATCCATAAGGGCTAGTGGTCACGCTTCTTCTTTTTGCCCTTTAGTAGGTTCGCCAAGCCTTTGAGAAATCCTCTGTGGCTCTTCTTCTCTTCCTCAAACTCTCTCTCCACACGATCTAGTCGTTGGAGTATCTCCTCCTGCTCAGGAGGAGAGAAACGTGGTTGTGGTTGAGGAACTGGAGGTCTTGGTGGTGCTGGATACCCATGAGCTGAGTAATCCGGTATGCCTCTATTCCCGTCTGGATAGCGGGCATTATACCTTGACGCTACCACATATGGGTCGCGCTCGTAATTGTAGTTGTAGTGAGCTTGCGACGTTGGCTCAAACGGGTTATAGTTCGTTGCGTACGGAGGTAACGGGCGGTCGTCCCCAAATGGCGGCGAATTATGTGCAACTGGTGCTGAGTTCGCCTCTTGAGCTGGGCTTGAAGGCCCTTCCTCCGGTACGGATGGGTAGTGGCTACCACTAGAGTGTCGAGGGGTACTGAAATGGAACTCCCCTCCACGGGTAGACATTCTTGCACCTGATCTTCTTCGCCTTGGCGGATCAGGCATTACTGGCTGAGTTGCTGGGGGAGGCGGTGGCGTCACTGCCTCGAAGTGCGGATCCTCAGAAGGATCTCGCGGATGTTGCTGCTGCTGCTGCGATCCAAGTTGTGATGGTGTATAATACCACTCATGTTGATCGAACAAGGCCATAAAGCTGTCAGGGCCTTGGTATTGTGGACCATGGTAGGAAGATCCATCGGAGATTTCAATCGGATGCGTGGGCGTACCACGTGCTGGTTCAGTAGGATCCTCGTCTTCTTCCATGGGATCTTCAGAAAAGTGGTCTTGTGGACCAAGCGGAACAAATCCAGAAGGTTCCTGTATGTAGTCAGCCGGATTGAACTGACCTCGGAAGTACGGGGTAGGATCCCCAAATGCACGGTGAGACACCGAGCGCTGTAGCGGTATGTAGGATGGTTGGGGGTTGTTCGGATCGTTCTCGGAATCTGGTCCGAATGAGTGTCGATAAGATGGTGTTGAACTGTGCGAGGTCGAATGCCTTGCTGGTTCATACAGGTCTCTTCGTCGTTGGGGTTCTTCGCTCCTCGTCATTGAAGGAGGTCTTGTACCTGACGGTCCAGCTTCATGATCGTTATGGGTAACGATCTCTCCTCGGCCTCGTCTTCCCCTTCCTCGTCCGCGAAAGATAACAGGTGGCATTTTCCTGCTTCAAAACTTATTAAAAATCATATGAAAGAAAAAGACAAAAAGGAGTATTAATCCGAATTTGTCCTAAGTTATTGTCTAGACTCAAGTATGTGCAATTGTGTTGTTGAGATTAAACACATTAGGATAGTGTTTAATTCACTCAACGTTGGCTCTGATACCAACCTGTCACACCCCAATTTCCACGTGTATCACCGGTGGGGGATTACCGTGACGATGTTGGCAACAATGTAGTCAAACCACACAATTATATGATGCACAGCGGAAGCTTAAAGGTAAATATATATTTCAACCTCTGGTTGTAATATCAAATGTATTACAGAAGTCGAATATCCACAGCGGATCAAATAAAAATATTGTTCATTCAGATATCGCATCGAGTTTGCGAGACTATCTATGATGCTTAGGAAACCAATACCAGCCCATTTCGTTTAGTACCCGCATTTAATCTTTTTGGGGAAAATACGTCAGTTTACACTGGTAAATACGTTCAACTGACACATTTGAAAATGTTTATTAAAATTGATTTGAATGCACAAGGCACAAATTCTTTTATAACTTGGGAAAATCATAATAATCTTGTGAACGTTTTACATGTTCTTTTATGCGTTCAGTAGCCCGGGTCGTGCCGGGTTAAAGATTAATTGACACACCACATTGCGTAAAACCGTAGTATAAAAACCAACGGCTACGTCTTTTAATTTATATGTCGACAATATATACCGGGTGTACGCCTACACCGGGATGTCGATGGTCGTGGCCATTTCGTAAAATGATGCCAAGGATATCCGGGACAACGGTCAATAATCCCCCAAAGGCTTTTAAGAAACAAAACTGTTTAAATGAGCCGATCATATTTAATCAATTAACCACCTAAGCGATGGAATTATATAATGCTCAATCAAGCGGTATTAATATACCGTAACCCAAGCCCATATAGGGGAAATAAGTCAAAAGTATTTACCTTTGCAAGTATATATCCTTAATTCGATTAAATCGCCGATAGCTTTTACCGGGGCTCCTAATCTGGAACGAAGGTTTTAATTAACCTCTTAGAATCCTAACGGGTCTTTATATTGGCCGTAGCCTAGACCGGTTGGTTCCGATATATGAATATGGTTTAATCGCGCGAAAAGGCGAAAACCGAGAATGGAGTGTGATTCTGACCCAACAAGTTCAGAGACTTGTTTTATATGGGTTTATGGTTCACACTCTGGATTTTGGGGTTCAAATAATATAATTTGACCCGTATCGGCTAATTTATGAAAACTAGTTTCATAAGCCGAACCGTGCGCGCAATAGGCGAAACGGTTAACCATGAGAGTCTTACGCCTACTTCCTAAGTCAATACGCCTTAAAGAGGTTGTGGTATCAGTAGGATACCTTCCGTGATGCCCGTAACGAGTTTAAGTTAAAATATCGCCCCGTAGGGGTTTATCGGTCATTTTAAAGACTTTTAAAAGGGCTTTTCGGGTTCTACAGGAAATCTGAGTTTCCCGAACAGTTTATAAAGTCTAAAATACTTTATTTATTATTTAAAATCAGTAGCAACTGGAATCGGGTCAAAAGACCTTGTAGAACTCATGTTTTGGCCGAAAAGGGCATATTCGGTATTTACCGAACCGTAGCCATAACCGCAGGTTATGAGCGAGGTTAAAATTATTAAAAATCTTTAAAATTCCAAAAATATTATTTTATAATAGTGGGTAAAAGTTTTGGTGACGAATTCTTGGGTTAGATGGGCGTTATGCTAATTGCGCCGTTTATTACAAAAGTTTATTTTAATTGCGCTAATTAGCATAACTCTCTGATGCGTGTTAGTGTGTATATGTTTTTAGATGTATATTTAAGCCCTTTTTACACTTTTAGCCAAGTTTTAAATTTATAAAACACGATATTCACTAACACTAAACACACATATGGGCAAGTGCACCCATCGTGGACGTAGTATAGTGTTGGTAAGATACCGAGGTCGTCCAAGGACACAAGAGCTTTTAATACCGGTTTATCCTCAACGTCTAATCAAATCAAAAAGGTTAGAAAAATGTTTTAAACTAAGAAAAATAAAAACTAACTAAATGCTGAAAATAAAAATAAAATAAAGACAGATAGACAAGATGAATCACTTGGATCCGACACGTGTATTAGTATAACCTTTGATTATTTTCGCACTTTTGCACTTGTTTAAGAGATTATCTTAGTTATTGTAGTAGGCCCCTCTTTTGAAGGCGACGTTACCCTCAACCCAGTAGTTTGAGTCAGCAAGGATACAATCCTAAAGGGTCGGATTATTGAAAGATAATGAATTAAGTTATTAATGCAAATTATGGTAGGCCCCGCTTTTGGCGGTGACGTTACCCTCGGCTAAGTAGTCTGAGTCAGCAGGGATACAGTCCTAAATAGCCGGGTTATAGTATTAATAGTAGTTAACTTATGAGGGGGTCAAAGAGTTTGGATCCCCGCCATCCAATACCTATGGGCATTGAAGGAGATCCTACTAAATTTGACCCAGGTCCCAAGCAGGACCTCTAAACGCTGAACAAGGGCAAGACCCTTACCAAACCGTTCCCTTAACCCCCGACCAGGTAGCCAACATACCTCCATATAGACCGTGGAGATATGAATGGTGAAAATCTTTTATTTTATATAGACAGTAAAATAATGCCAAGACACCACGGACAAACGATAAGGAAAGATCACCTTCAACATAAGCAACTAGTTATTAAAGTCATTAATACAAAACCAAATAAAAAGTGCAAAAGATTAAAAATAAAAAGTATTATACTAAACACTTGTCTTCACCAAGTGATGTAAGAGACTTAGGCAAACATGGCCTTGATTGTCAAGAACTCTTACGATCAATCTTGGATCCCGAGACGACTCACACACTCTACGATGGACAATGGATGATGGTGGTGGATGATGGTGTTATGGTGGTGGTGGGTGGTGGATGAGGTGTGAGAGAGGTGGTGTGCCAAGGGATGAGAGAGAATGAAGCCAAGCTCCTCTATTTATAGGCTGAACAGAAGGCTGGACACGGCCCCGTGTCCGCTGGACACGGCCCCGTGCCCGCCTGACACTCTCTCTCCTCATTAATTGTAATTGCGAATTACAATTAATGCGCCTGCTGTACTTTCACCACGCCCCCGTGCTCGCTGGACACGGCCCCGTGGTGGGCAATGGAAGCTTCTACTGGTTTGTCTTTTCTGCTGCTTCCTGGGCACGCCCCCGTGTTCGCTGGACACGGGGCGTGTTCAGACTCTGTTTTTTCTCTTTTGCCTTGGGAGATGCCGTTGAGGGTCCGGGCAGTCCACTTTTGTTCCTTTTCTTGTATTTATGGTAGAATTAGTAGTCTTTTTGCTTCTTTTGTGATTTTGAGCTCATTTCATCCTGAAAATACAAAAGGAAGACAAAAACACTATTTTTCCAACATTAGTACTTAAAAAGGGTTAGTTTTATGCCTTAATTGATGTGTTTTATATGTTGCATTTTACACACATCAAATACCCCCACACTTGAACTTTTGCTTGTCCTCAAGCAAAACTCTTTAAATGTGGCTTACACTCCCAAATGGAATAGGTAGAAGAGAAGTTTTTTAGCTTGTCCTAGAGTGTCGGGAATCCAAGGTTTTTATTGGTTTTATTTTTATTTATTTACAATCCTATTCGTTATGATTTATTTTGAACTTTTCATAAGATGAATTACTTATTTGGGCATAGCATGCCTTATTAAAATTCCATTTATATACAAGTTCACATACCTCACGGGAGATCACTCAACACTCGGCCGAAGGTGTATATTTTAGTGAATCACTCGAGAGCGGCACGGAACTCACGTCTTCCATAGGCTTGCCAAGCAATCAATCCTCCTCCTTTTTAACTTTTTACCTTTGTAAATATCAAGAGGACTTTTGGGGTGAAGGCTTTGGGTTTAAAGGTGGGTGGTTGGTTAGTGGTTAGTAAAAAGGACGAAAATCGTAACAAGCGTCGGTTTTCGTGAAGTACCTTGTTTTTAGTGATTTTTTTATTTTGAAGTATTTCTCCAAACAAGCTTTTATAGCTTTTGTTTGTTTTTGACTTCATCATTTTTTTTTGATCGTCACATAAAAAGGTGATGTTTACGAAAAATCGAACTTGTTACTAAAAAAATAAATAAAAAGGTTTTTGGTGGGTAAAAAGGGTTTTGGGGTAATGAAATGAAAGGTTTAGGCTCAAAGGGGCTATCTAGGGGGATTTTGGGTAGGTAAAAAAAATGAAAAATAATGGTTTTGAAAGAAAAATTGGTTAGTCCTAATGCCTCCATCATTTACTTACTTGGGTTTAAGTTGGTAAGGACCGGGAATGTATCGTCGTGGCAAGTTCTAGATTTGTAAGGACCGAGCGGCTATTCACACAAGAAACGAAAAATGAGCATTTAATCTAAAATGTGTATTTTTATGCTCAATAAAGGCTCAAAACTCACTTTTGTGGGAATGGGTTTTTAATGTGACCAAGCATATATAATCGAATTTTAAACTAGACTTGTTATGCCGTTTCATAATTTTCTTATGTTAGTTCCTTTTTTATCACGACGCTATCGGTTGTAAACTTGTAAAAATATAACCTTTTTAGAACTTGTTATTCCCAACTTAAACTAAGACAAGTAAATAAAAAAATGAAAAAGTTTTTGAAAAAATTTGGGGTGTTTAGCGGTTCTAATAGAGTTTTGTGTAAGGCTTGTTTTTAGGATTTTTGCAAAATTTCAAGGGTTTAAGCATCCCCCCCACACTTAATTTACACATTGTCCTCAATGTGTCCAAAAATAATGTTTTTGGTTGATTAGAATGTATAAAAGTGTGTTTAAAAACAAAGGTTTGTGTTACTGGCATTCTGGACACGGCCCCGTGTCCATTGGACACGGCCCCGTGGTGAACTGCCAGTAACGAAAACTTACAGAAGGTGGACACGGGGGCGTGTCGGGTGAACACGGCCACGTGTCGGGCAAAAAATTGCAGGTCAGTAGCCAAACAGCAGATCTGGGAGATGGACACGGGGGCGTGTCGGCTGGACACGTCCCCGTGTAGACAGTCTGTTAGCCCGAAAAATAGGTTTTTCTCCCGGTTTCTCCATCCTGGGGCTGCAAGTGCTAATGTTTAGCACTCTAACCCTTGCATTGCACCTGTTTAATCATTCAATACCAACCAACCAAGCACAAACCATCCTAATTTACCATTGTCAAGCATTATCCAAACATAAAGTAAAAACGAAATAAAGATAAAAAGTAGTTAGGGAAAGTAAATTGTTCGACAAATGGCACGCAGGCCATGAATTGTTTGATAGATTAGAAGGGTATTCAAACCTGTGGGCTCATCACCAGCCAGCCCGTTGTTCCTCCAAGCCTCCTACTCCATGTCTTCATCACTACCATCACCTCCACCCCCTTGCCTCGCCATGTACTCCCGGATGCTACCGATATCATCTTGTATATCGTTGACGTTGCGCTCGATAGCTCCAACCCGGTGGTATGTGTTGTTGGCGAGGTTGTAGGTGTTCCTGGTGCACATAAGGTTTTCCTGCAAAAGATCATGTAAACTTTGGAAGTTAGGAAAACCGCCTCCTTGAGAGGAGGATTGACCCGGATCGCCTTGGGGTGGATACTGAAAATGGGGAGGTGGTGCATGAAGAACTAGAGCCTCCTGCGGATTCCATGCGTAGCCTTGCGTCCTCTGAAAGCTCACCGTCCCGTCCTCCGCTTCATAAAGCAGGTTCATGGCTCGGCAGATGTGATAATCGACCCGTCCCGACCATGGACTCCTTTCGAAGGACCTTGGGATATTCGTGAAGTGCTTGAAAAGATGGTACACCCATCCCCCGAAGAAGATTGGTGTAGGAGCAGAAGCAAGGCGGTTCAAGTGCATGTTTCGCAGTAGGAGGTAAGGAACATCGAGAGGCTTCTGGTTGTGGATGCAGTGAAGGACAACCAAATCTTTTAACCCAACAACGCCACTACTGTCATGGCGTTGGTTCAGCGAGTACGTGAGGAGCCTGTGGATGTATCGGTATAGTGGGTCCCTCAGTTTGGTACTTTTGGTGCTGCTCGGGTTGTAGATTCCTTCACATATTTGAGCCCATGCGGCTTGGCGTTCGGTTGCATCCAAGTCTCGTAAACCCCCTGTATTCTCTTCATTCCCCGCTTCCTCTTCACTATATAGCCCAATGATGGCTCCAAACTGTGCCATGGAGGTTCTAAACGTGGTCCCTCCACATCGAAATTCGACCGCGTCATGATCAAACGGTTCGCGCCTCGAGTTGAAAAGGAAGGTGCTGTAGAACTCCATCGTGCATTGATGTACCGACCGTAGTCGGGTGGTCAATGCGACATGCAGTGGACCCTTCACAATGTTGTTGAAGCGGTCAAGTTGGTTCACCATGGTTAGCAAATCAGTACACGCCCGCCTTGGGTACTCTTCCGGTCGTGTTTGAAGAACCTCGTACCGTGCCCTAACATCCAGTTCATTTGCGCTAAACCTTGTGAATTTCGACATCTGAAAAGAATACATAAAAAGTTAGTACGAAACAAGGAAAATCAAAGTGAAACTGCAAACAGTGGGCTGGACACGGCCCCGTGTTCAGCGGACACGACCCCGTGTCCAGGCGTCTATAACCCAAAAATTCCATTTTTCGTCCCGGTTTCGAAAACCTGAAAATTTTTAGCCCAATAGTAGCGGTTTCCCCCGAAAATGAAACCCTAAGTGTCATTTTTCCCAAAACAAACCGTTTACCCTTTCAATTTCGTGTTTTTCGGTTCAAGAACAAGGGTTTGGGGTTTTATTTGGAAATCGGACAAATCTATCAACAATACATGCTTATTTACTTTCTACTACACTAATCTAAACTACTACTAACAAATTTCATCAAAAATTTTGAGTTCGATCCGGATGAACATGAAGAACCCTAGATTTTTCCCCAATTTTTGATGTTTTAACTACATGCAAGTAACTAATCTAACTACTAATGAAGATAGAATCATACCTTGACGTTGTTAGATTCGGTGGTGACGTAGAAAAACTGCAGAAAATCGCCTCGAACCAGAGAGTTTTCGGCTAAACGGGGCGTGTGGAATGGTGTAACTGATAGGAAAAGAGGGTTTTATCCCGACAGTCGCCTCGACACGGCCCCGTGTCCAGCGGACACGGCCCCGTGCCGGGCAAAGTTTTTTGATTTTTTTTTTATGTGCTCGTGTGCATGCCCCTTATTTCCGAAAAATGGTTAGACGATTTACCGGTTTTTAAACGTACACTTACCTGTAACATGTCGGGTACGAGTTTATTCGTTAACCGTCTGAAGTGAGATCTCCTCTTCCTCATCCTCAATGGATCCTCGGTAGAGTTTCAGCCGTTGGCCATTGACTTTAAATGGTGTCCCGTTTCGAGTTTTAATTTCTACTGCACCGTGTGGAAAAACATGGGTGACGGAAAAAGGTCCTGACCACCTAGATTTTAACTTACCAGGAAATAATCGAAGTCGTGAATTAAACAATAGAACTTGGTCTCCAACCCGAAATTCATTAGATTTAATATATTTATCATGCAAATTTTTCATTCTTTCTTTATAAATTTCGGAGTTAGAATACGCACAATTCCTAAGCTCGTCTAATTCATTTATTTGACAAAATCGATTTTTACCGGCATTTTCCAAATCTAAGTTTACGTTTTTTATTGCCCAGTAGGCTTTGTGAGCTATTTCTACTGGCAAGTGACAACTTTTTCCATAGACGAGTTTATATGGGGTTGTGCCTATAGTGGTTTTATAAGCAGTTCGAAAAGCCCATAAAGCGTCGTCTAATTTATCGGCCCATTCTTTTTATTTATTCCTACGGTTTTTTCAAGTATTTGCTTTAAACCTCGATTAGTCACTTCGGCTTGCCCATTTGTTTGAGGGTGATATGCTGTTGAGACCCGGTGATAGACCCCATACCTTGTTAATATTTTTCGAGTTGATGATTGCAAAAATGGGTACCTGTATCACTTATCAAAGCCTTTGGTGTCCCGAAACGAGAGAACAGCTTTTTCAGAAATTTTACCACCACTCTTCCATCATTTGTTGGAAGAGCCTCGGCCTCTGCCCATTTAGACAAGTAATCGACTGCCACAAGTATATATTTGTTTCCTTCGAAGGTG